>NC_141625.1:37343197-37645697 GCF_047967505.1 Dipteris shenzhenensis
TCTATCATTTTCTACTTCCATAGTTTCTACCCCTATACCATATGATAAAAATTAGCTCTTTCTACTTCCAAAGACCCTCCAAATTTATGTCTTCTATACTCTCTTTCTCTTTCTTTGCAAGTCTAAGTCTCTCTCTCTCTCTCTCTCTCTCTCTCTCTCTCTCTCTCTCTCTCTCTCTCTCTCTCTCTCTCTCCTTCCCTCTCACCTTTAACTAACCTCTTACAAAAAAAAACAAAATATTATTACAAAAAACATAAAATATTTCTCTCTCTCAGTCTGTCTTCCAAGGTCCCCCTCACACAAACCAACATCAATTTTTTTTAAAATGCTTAGTTTACAATATGCTCTCTTCTTACTTTGTTTCTCCACAAAAAAAGAAAACATTATCAATATCATATCCCTCTCTCTCTCCCTCCCAAAACTCTTTGATTATGATCTCTTTTTCTTCCTTCTTTGTAAATACTTCTAAAACCTAGCAATTTGAAATACAATCTCTGTCTCTCTCCCTCAATCATCCCCTCAACAGAAGAAAACATAGCAGTTCAAAATATAATCTCTCTCTCTCTCTTTTCCCTTCCTCTATCTACCCCTCCTATACTAGCAAAGAAAAAAATGACTATTTTCTATCTCTCTCCCTCACTCATCCCGTCAAACAGATAAAAAAACATAGCAATTTCAAATATAATCTCTCTCTCTCTCTCTCTCTCTCTCTCTCTCTCTCTCTCTCTCTCTCTCCCTTTCCATTCCTATATCTATCCCTCCTATACTAATGAAGAAAAAAATGACTATGTTATGTCTCTCTCTCCCTCACTCATCCCCTCAAATAGAAAACAACATAGCAATTCGAAATAATCTCTCTCTCTCTCTCTCTCTTTCTCTCTCTCTCTCTCTCTCTCTCTCTCTCTTTCCCTTCCTCTATCTATCCCTCCTATACCAGTGATGAAAAAAATGTTGAAAATCATCTTGTAGTTTTAAATATCATCTATCTCAATCTCTCCCTCTTCCTTGTCTCTTGTAACAAACATATAGACAAAGTGTGATACAAAAACGTATCTACTTAATACAAACAAAACTTTCAAGGTGAAATCACTTCATTACCTAAAAGTATGTGTTTCTTCTTCTGGAGCTAACTCTATATACTCCAAAAAGGTAGAAAAAGAGCAAAATGATAGAACACTTGTTTTTCTCACTCCTTCCAAGCAGATTTAGGTCGCAACTTCAGGAAGTGACTCTCTATACTCCAAAAAGGTGAGCAAAGAACCAAAAATGAGAGAACACCCATTTTTCTCACTCCTTCCAAGCAGATTTAGGTTGCAACTTTGGTTTCTAAGAGAGAGTGATATAAGTAGAGAATGAATAGAAGAGAAGAGGGATGAACATAGCTTGGACAAAAGTTTCTCTGAGAGATTTTCGAATGTGGAAGAAAAACATGAGCAAAGAGGAGAGCGAATGACTAAGCAAGAGTGGATAGAAGATATTTTAAAACCAGCTACTAGAAAGTGGCGGGAATGAATGTTTGAAACGTTTTGGAAGAGAGAGAATAGGGAAAGTGCTGGTTAAGAAGTCAAAGTTTGGGCCAAATGGTTGAACCAAATGGAAAACGTGAGCATAATTCTAGCTAGGGGATAGTTTGCCATGGGAGGAAAACAAAGAGACCTGACATGATTAGGGCAGGCCTGCCAAAGGTAATTTTTTATTGTGAACCACCAATGGCATTTTTTGGGGTATTTTGAAAAAAAACTAAAATTTCCCCTAGATTTGGGGAGCCTCTGTTACAGAGAAGTCCCACATGGCATAATCTCCTTCATGGATACCATATTCCCTTATCCAAGCCTTTAATATTTTAGTACTTCTCCAAAGGGCCCCTTTTTTAGTCCAATTTTTTAGTAATGGTGCTCTTATATGACAATAGCCATCTCTTTTTATCGGATCCTTCAACATTGACATTTTCAAATCTCCTCCATTTTAAAGCAACATGGTTGTCTTCCCTCATTTCATTTGGATAGACATTGAATGTCTTCTTCTTCAGCTTCAAACTGCAATGCTTGCATGTGCCACGAATGCATTCAATCTTGTGCCATTTATGATCTTCCTTTGGATAAATCACTGGCTCCCATAGAGACCTTAGGCTACAAAACCTGCCCTCCCTTGCAACACACGATGAGGATCTAGGTGGCCTACACACTACGCATTCATCGAGAAGGCATGGACATCGATCCCCATGGAGCAATGCTCCAACACGACCAAATCTCAAGTCATTAATAGCTTGTTGGTCGAGGTCAAAGTCTATGTGTGTTTTGCAACAATGTTCAAACATTCCTATCTTTGAGCCCTCTTTTTGCTACTACTAAAAGAAGACAAAACATAGTCTAATTAAAGTATATAATGAAGCAAAACAATTTAAAACCGTCACACTGGTTTAGGACACTCACAATTTCAATCACCGGGCTGGTTTAGGACAAGTTTAGGGCAGTGAACTACCGGGTTGGTTTAGGACACGTTTAGGATAGTCACAATTTCAACCACCGAGATGGTTTAGGACACCGCCACAATTTCGACCACTGGGATGGTTTAGCCTGACGATCTCAACTTCACATATTAGACAATAACAAGTATATTGCTTTTCATTTTTGAATTTCACAATTTAATAGCAGTATATGACTCGAATAGCAAGAAATTAAATTTGACGAATTTAAGAACTAAGAAACACAATAATTTCAACCACTAAGTTGGTCAATAACTAATGTCTATTCAACCACGCTGGTTTAGGACAATCACATAACTAGTGATTGAGCTGAAGCAACCACGGTTGCATGATGTTCCAACCACCAGGCTGGTGGAGTAAAATAACAATATATTGCTATTAATTTCTACTCAACCATGCCATCAGGCTGGACAACTAATTTTTGTTCAACCATGCTAGCGATTGAGCTGAACCAGCCGATTGCATGATGTTCCAACCACTGGGTTGGTTTAGGACAATCACATTTAGCCCAAGCCTCGTTTAAGAAATGAAACAAGTAAACTATCCCAAAGCTCAATCACAAACAACCACCAGGCTCATTTAGGCACCACTAACCTATGTTGTATCTAGCATGTGTATGATGTGCTCCTCAAACACCTTGCATCCCATTTGCTTCTTACAGATGTCCTTTCTATTTGGAGAAACTCTTGTATTTTTGTGCCAAAACATTGTCACTGTAGCAATGACTTCCGCACTTAGACTGTCTCTCCTTTTCTTACATTCTGTTAAAGCCCACAAACTTCTCGAATTAGGATGATTGTGCATTGCTTATGCTCTACGTTCAACCGCTGGAGCCACATTGGTCATTCTGATTGACAACATCTTCGACATTGTGCATCCAAGCCATTTCTCCTTTGTTTCAGGGGACACCAACATAGCTAATGTTGCTCTCTTTACAGCTAGTTGATGTAAGCTGTGCACCCCTTTCACTTTCTGTAGGACATCTCTCAGGTTAGAGGCATCACCTCTTGGGCGTGTATCTCTCGAGGTGTTGGTAGGGTTGTTACTCTATGAACTTTAGGGTGTAGGCTAAAGCTTGTGAAGACTTGAGATTGGTAATCACGAGAATGGCCTGATGTTGCTACCTCGAATGCTCCCACCAATTGCTCAGGGGGGTCACCACATATAAGACCCTCATATCACGTGCATTCATGGGCTAAACCCATATGTAAGATATTCTCCTTATATATCCACATCCCTTCTATAACTTTTGAGGGTAATAATGAAATTCATCTTTGTAAATGTAAGAAATAGATATTTCTACTTTTAAAACCTCCTAATATAAATTTTAAATTAGAAAATAGCTAAAATTTTACTTCAAAACAAAATGTCACCATTGCATAAAAGACCACAGTCAGTACTCAAAGTTTGGCTCAACCATCCACCCAACAAAGCTTAGTCCCCACCATCCCTACATTTTCTTGGAAATGAATAATCTAAACATGAATTCATGGACAACCAACTACATGAATTTGTTGTTGTATGATGGTGATATGTACATCTACATTATGGATACATGCTACCAAATGTAGTTGAATTTGTGTGGTAACCAACATTGAGTTCACATTTGAATCGATTAGCCCAATCATACTCTAGTCACATGCAGAAGGCATGTGATAGTCAATTTCCATTCTCCATTAACTAACAACTGATGTTTTAGATGAGAATGAATAGACAATCAGAGATTTTTATACATCCAACCCTTGTATATACATCCAATCGAAGGAACTTGTCTATACATTCAAATGTCACAACAACCCATGATTAGATGAATTGGTAGCAATGCTACTTGACCAATAGGACAACATAGCTTAAACATCAATATGTCCATGTATATCTTGTGGGGAATAGACAAAGTTTACTTGTGCAGATCATGAAAATAACTATCTAGTCAATACATCTCCCACCTTTGGTGCTGCACTAGTGAGAAGAAGCTATAGACATATTAAATACCTTACTAAAATGTTATAGTGCCATCAAGAGAAAAGGCAATCACAACAAACTAATTTGCAAAATTCACACCATGAAATCAATAGATACACGGTTAAACCTCTGCTTGTTGAAGTAAACAAGAAAATAATGAAGTCAACAAACAAAGAAGTCCAGCTTGGAAATTTTTAGACAAAGATGCAAAAGCAAATAATATTGAGTTGGACACAATAATGAATAAAATACTTATTATATAATTGTATTGAACGTATTGTATTGAGCACCAAAACAACATAGATAAAAATGTCAAACTACTGCTATTGGCCCATAAAGTATAACAACTTATGAAAGGGCATCCACACATGCAACCCCAAACCCTCAAGCAAGAAAGTGCATTTAGTTCAAGAAATAAGAGTGACTTTGAAGTTCAAGAAAGAAAGAGCGACTTCCAATTCAAGGAATAAAGTGCATCCATAGTAGCAACCCCGAACACTCAAAAAATAGGTCATGGGTCTTTTTGAAGAAGACGCGACCTCAAAAACAACTCCGATATAGTCAAAACATCATGTTGTGATTTATATGAGTTGGAACAGAAAGCTAGGTAGAAATGAAGGCTAGGCAACTACAAAATTGGGTGTATCTACCTAGGAGAGTCCCCATAATAGAGTGGCCTACTGCAAGAAGCTTGTGGACAGTAACAATAGGCCTCTAAAATAGGGACAACCAATCAAAAATGTTTTTGCCCATTTGGAGAAGTCTCCTAAGGTGAGGAAAAGGGCAACTAGCTCCAAAAGTAGAAACAGTCAATGACCCATTTATAGGGATGACCCAAAGTGGAACTTGTCTAGTTCAATTAGCCTACCCAACTAGCTCTGATACCAACTACTACAATTACAAGATCCATGGAGGCAAATAAATAAACATGGCTGAGAGTAGCATGGCTTGAGCAATGTAGACACATAACAAATGAGTTTATTTATGATGAATTTAGCCTCATTTAAGTAGAAATGACATCATAGGTCAGCTCCTAGAAGAGCATCTCAAATCCTATAATCACTCAATTAAGATTCATGAATCTCTCAAGCAACTAGCGGGGAAGTAGCACAAGCTTTAATAGCTCTCTTATACAAAGTTGAACAGTGGTCATCAATGCCATTGCCATAGTGCATCTACAAATATAAACTAGTTTTATTCAAAAATGTGTGTCTTAATGTAAACAATGCAGTGCCATCCCAACTTTGTTTCTATTAAGTACTTAAAGCTTCACATGTAGGTTTAAAATGTAGCGTCACAAGTAATTTCTTCCCAAACATTCAATTATTTCTAGCATTATAAGCCAAACTTATAAATAACTATAATTTTATGAAATTTCATGGGAATATCCATCCCCTATAGGCCAAAGCTAAATTGTAAGGATAATAATAACAATAACAACCAATAAAATCACACTTCAGCTTGTAGGAAAAGATACCTTGTCTTGACCAAAATTGAAATAGTTCTAAACTTATGAAAATTCCTTTACAAAATTGAGTGATACTCCCAAGAAAAGAAGCTCTTTGAAAGTACTATATCCAAGCATACAAAATAGATAAAGGAGACACTTCTCTGCCAAGATATCATTTTCCTTCAATGAAAACTCTCTTACAAGCCTCAAAACATATAAAAGATATCCTGCCACTGCAAACACCAGCTTAAGTAGCTCAATCCGGATAGCTAAGACTCCCCTGCAATGACAACAAAATATTAAATCGATTATTCATCATTTTCAATTTCACATGAATCTCGACTATTTTCTTTCAAAAGAAACATGTTGAAAACATAGCAATATACACAAAGAATGCACCTATTGATGAATTTCCTATAGGTGCTAGAGAGTGGATGATGTCCTTTTTCTACTTACACAGAATGTGAAATCAATGATCAACTGCATGTTGATGTTCAGCTTCCTTTTACAGAATCATTGAAAACTTTGTAGTCATTTGCATCCAACTGATACTTATGCATTTTTGGGTTATATGTCAAGTTTGCTAATGCAATAATTGTTTCAATATCTACCATATCAAGATCTATTAAATCATATAAAAACATTATTTTTCCCTTCACTTGTTGATACCACCCCAACTAAACTTCTACACCTGAAGGTATTTCAGACAAATCAAAGCCTCCTTTGTTCTCCACATACCTACCTCCAACCCTTCTTCTCATCTTTTGAACCCATCCAAGATACCAAAAGTCATGAGCAACACTCATCTTCTTTGAGCTAAGATATGAACCTCTCCTTTGACTATTAGAACTCTATTTCTCTACATTCTCTTGGAAGTTGAATAGCGCAGTCACAACCTATGCCAAAAAAATTCCCATTTGATGTGCATTGCATTTTAGACTCTTTATTGTAATATATACCTTGTCTTACCCTTGTGAGTCTATCCTTTGATATTGTGGGATTCCCATTGAGTTGGCTTACTAAGGTAGACTTAAAGATAAACTTTGCGTCAACTTCTACCACCGGACTTATGCTTTCCTTATCCTTCCTTGTGAGAGGATTGTGTAACATTGAATCCACCTCATGTCTGATTTCACTCAAAGAAATGATCTCATCATTTTCTTCATTATTTTCAATCAAAGGATCTTCCATCCTTAGAGGACTCAATCAATTGTCATGTTCATCTAGTTCTCCCATGTCTTTGTCCAACATAGATCAAGTGCAACCAACATCCACCCAAGGAGTCAACCACCATTCCATAAGATCAACACTAGGTTTCATGTCTAATGATTCACATAGAGATTGAGCAAGTTGAAAACCTTTCTTTAATCCTCCAATGATTTTTTCATCACAACTAACACTCTCATAATCACCCAAGTTTCTTTGGGCATCATGTCATTCTTATTTAAAACATGCCAAATGTGTTCTTGCTTTTTATGAGCCCTCCGAAAAATTGGTCCATAAAGGTCACACTCATGCACAGCAAGCTTATTCAAGTTACCTGTGCTATATAAAAGATCACCAAGATCAAATGTCATTTCTTGTCCAATCATGCCTCCAACCTTGCTAAAAAAGATTCTAGCTACATCACTACTTGTAAGATGCAATGGACACTCCAAATTGGAAAAAAGTCTTGAAATACCTTAATTGAGTAGCACAAAAAAATGGCAAGAAATTCGTATGTCTGTATAGGCCTCTTTACCTAATAAATTTTGCTTTTAAGGTGTATATTGGATGATAGTGAATCCATAACCTCCAGAGCTTGAAGAAGTAAGCCACTTTAGAAGCAACAACCACATGCTCATGTAAGTTGAGGAATGGAGATAAAAAAATATCAATATAATCACCCACAATTTGTAAGTATATCTATGTTCCTCACATGCTTCTCTCTCTTCGATGTGTATAAGGATTTCCACCTAGTTGTAGCTTCTGCAAACACTTTTGCACTTGTCTACTAGCAATTCTTTGAGCTCCTTCCCAATTTTATCGATCCTCCCTATGTATATCTCCATCCCTCAACATGTCTTCATCAAATTGAGAATGAATCATAAACAATACAAATGTGATTCAGTGTGATCCAGACATTTCCAATGGCCAACTGCCTCGTTGGACTATCAAGTGGGTTAATAAGCTTCTGTCCATTGTGCACAAAATCTTGATCATGTAGGCCACAAGGATACTTCATAGTTAACTTTCTTGTATGCTTCCAACCACACCAATCAATGCCATATCGACTACCACCTTTGTCCATATAATCCACTAGCATTAACTTATGATGGCGAGAATCATCGTCGGAAGCATGACCAATTATAGGTCCTATGACATCCTTCAATTTTACATTCCACAACCTCTGTACAAGGTCCCATTACTTCTTGATGAACTTTGTCGTAAAACAATTACAAGTACAATGCACAACAAGGGCTAGTCATGGAAGGCATTCATGAAGAGGATTAGCAATGAGGACTCTAGCATAATGCCCTATGACATTATTTTGAAAAGCATTTACAATTGTGTCATAATGATGTGATCCTTCACCCACGTTGGAATTTTCTTACACCATTCACATAACAAACCCTCAAAAGCCATCTCACCTCTGGAAACACAAAGGCATTGTACATGCCTAAAGCAACCCTCCACCATATATTCCATGTGTTTCCCATCTTTTGATCATTCAACACTGCTTTGATTTGCACATTAGAGCCATCTACTCTTATTGTTTCATTCCATAACCCCAAACATAGAAAATTCAATTTATTTGAAATAGAAGGCATTAAAGATGGACTTGGATGTTGAGAGGATAAAGATTCACCTATTTCGGGACCCAAAGGTGTGGTGGTATCAATAGTGTCCTTCTTTGACACCAAAAACCCTCCTAGAGATCTTGGCTTTGGATCATGATCAACATGCTTCTTTGGATGTCCAACAATACTTGATATTATAGCTTTGCTCTCATTTTTTCCCTTGCACATCGCAAGAACATGGATTTCACTTTTCATATGCTCCTTTAGAATAGTTGGCAAATTGGACCCTCTAGGACATAAGTGCATCCATTTTCTATCAAAAGTGCACATCACTCTCACGAGATCTTTGTCCTCATAATTATGCAAAGTAGCCTCAACAAGCTCAAACTTAGCATCTGCATTATCAATGGAAAAATCATTAAATAATCTAAACTTAGTGAAAATATTAACAAAGGCAATATATAATCATTTGATAAAAAGGAGCTTACAAGCACAAATCTATACCTTCATTTGAAATATTGAAGGATTGAAGCTCCTCAATGGCAGCTAGGATTTGAGCCGCATCATTATGTGTTTCTTCTTCTAGTGCCACTAGTGTTAATGCTTCTAATTTTAAGCCACGATTGATTAGATATCTTCTCTCATGACTTTTCCTTCCAATATATGAGTTCTCATGAAGTTTGAGAGATAGTTATAGGCTGCTTGCTTTCCTTCAATAGAGCCCAGAACCATATGGTATACCGCATTCATGACACCATACTCGAACCATTGGCTTCCCATCTAAATCCTCTGTTAATAGCTAAAACTTATCATCTCTTGATAGTTTGCTTGCATTTAACTTCATATTCCAACCAACCTCTTTCTCCCAAGCCGCAAGAGTGGATTTAGATAGTAAGGTACTTCTATACATCTATGTAGTCTCCACAAGGGAAGCATCTTGCATGATAGGAGGGTGTTTTGAACCATCTCCATCATCTTCTACATTAGACTTATCATCATAATCAAATATATTTGATCTTATGCATTGCCTTTTTGCTAGTGAGCTCATGTCTTGAGATATGGACTATTTTTGTTTGATGAGAACACTACTTCTCTCTTCAAGATTCCATATCTCTTCTTGCTTTGCATTCAATAAGAAACCATCCTCATCCATAAAGTCAAAAGGAACTAATGTAAGCTCATCTGCAATATCAATCTCCTTTCATACCAAACTATAAGTGGGATTTTAAGAGACTCTAACTGATCCCAAAAGTTCATTTTCATTCTCTCCATGATTATAAACCTTAATCTTCATGTATGAACCCATTACAAAAAGAAATGATCAAATTAGAAGTCACGTGCCACCTATAAAAATTACAACAAAAACCTACTAATTTTTTAGACTCTAGAAAGGTTACAAAAATACATTCAAAATTTGCCCAAGTTTGCAACCATACAGTAGCCAATAAGTTTGCTTAGTCTATAGCAATACATTAGCTTAATGATGGAGTCCATTCATGCAGTACAGCTAATAATTTTGCTCAATCTACAACAATACATTAGCATTTTGGTTTGCTACAAGAAAATCATCCCCTTTAGAGTTCTCCACCATAAGCAAGGAAGTAGAAGACAATGAAGTCATGATGGCAAAGACTTGTGTGAAGGCGGGTGGTAAGCTAAGATGAAGAACCAAGAAAGAAATGGGCTAGTCATGGTACCTTTTCACATGACCATACTTTCCACAATAAAAACATTTAACACAAGTTCGAGAGCTAGACTTGCTCTTGGAATTCCCCCTTGAACATGATATTTTTTACCAGTTGATTTGCTTTTGAAGTGCATATTGTGGATGTATTTCAGCCCATCAGGGCATTTCAACCCATCAACAACTTGTAATTTCAGCCCATCAAGCTATAACATAACACTATCATGGTCATACATCCGGCATATACGAGTATATAACTCATATGCATGGCAGCCCACACCCTGTACACCATCGTGTACCTATAAGTAGATTAACTTTGAGAGTGATAACTAAATGATAGAGCATGCTTGCTCATCCATGTCATCCCAATCACTCTGTTCAATGCTATTAGGCTTAACACCTTTGCATTTAATGGGTTTATACTGCCTCTTTTGCACCAACACATGATAAATCTTCTCTTTCCAATACTAAAAGTTTGATCCATCCAACCTCTCAATATCAAAGAGGGCACTACTAGCTGTAGATGCCATATCTGTGGCATAATAGCTCACAACCAAAGAGCAGTACAGTGCAATAAGCAACCCAAATGACCAAAAAATATAGAGTTGTCTAGACCAATCAAGTCTCCAAATAAACTGGCTGATCTAAGGCTCAAAAGCACTCAGCCATAAAGAGGCATAAACAAGAATATATGCAGCCCAGTAACCTGCCAATGTCTAGCAATCCAAGTAAGCAATGCACTGAACCAAATGAGCAATGCCTACTTAACCAATGGCAATAGGAGCCCAGCTCAACTATCCATAAACATCAGTGCAGCATCCATCAGTGCAAATCCATAATGCATCAAAATCCATATTCAAGTAAATCCCAATCATGGCTGACATGCATAGAACACCAAAACTAGATGGTGAACCAAATGATCATTCAAACAGAATGACTGCTGCTAAGTGACATCATGAGAAATACTATGGGCATACATCAAGTATCCAACAAGTCAATGAGCATAAACCAACTTTGTAGATCCTTCAAAACACTACAACTTTTCGATTGGATGCAAGTTGATCCAATTTTTGGATCAAAAGATCTTGCTATTTAAATACAGTGACATGAAGTACAGTGCCATTTTTCTTTTACATTCCCTTGCATTCTTACGTTGTACAATCACTCCCGAGCCATTCTCTCCCTCATCACAGGGCTCGGCCTCTCTTATCTAGTATGCTGGTACGTGCATAACTTCTTGCAGATGTCACGAGGGTACAGTGGATGCATGATATTGCTGCTTATTTGGATGCCTATGCTCAAAAGTTGGATGCACAAATGCTATAGTGGTACTTACCATTTGGATGCCATTTTGGTTGTCAATTGACACATTTTGGATGCATCATTCCTCACATGTTGTGAGAGGTCTCAATGTTGAGCAAAAAATATAGCTTTGGTAGCATTTGTGAGGTGGAATACCTCTTTCTTGTTTGGCACATTCTGTTTGTCACCTCTCAGTTGTGCTTTATACCCAGGCTATGGTTTGATAGTTGTCTTGATGCTAAGTTCAGTGACATTCATAGTCACTTTGCATTAATTTGTTTGGCTGATTTATATCTTTTGGACAACTTTGGTCCTTCAATTTTATAGTGACTTTTCATAGGGGAGACTTTGACAGATTTATGATAGGCATTTGGTACACTTTTATGCATGAAAGTGGATACATATTTGAAGCTGCAGCTTAAAGTTTCCATGAATCTTGGTTAAAGAGACTTGCCAAATATTCTATATCAAGCTTTACTTTTAGCATGAGTTAATTGATTCAAAGGAGCTTCCAAAATGTTTTGTATTGTTTTAAAGGCTAGATTCTCTTCGATTATCTTATGATTTAATTTTGATTTCCTAAATGTTTTGTGTTATTTCGAAGGTGAGAGTTACTTTCGATTACCTTATGATTTTGAAAGGAGGTTATCTTTCATCTTTTATCAATCAAGCATGCCTATAGACCATCCATTGTATTTGATTTGGAGTAGGGTAAAGATTTGATATTGAGCTTTTCATTTATTAATTCTTGGAGGTTCCTCAACTTTAACACTCTCTTGTCATTCTGGGATGACTTGCTAATCATGTAGGTGTGCTTGATATGCAAAAGAAAATATGGATCTAATGTTTTTTTTCTCTTTTATAAGCTTACATTTTGCTTGACTTGCTCATCGTCATGTATTCAACACTAGCTTCACTTCAAAAATTGGTTCATCCTACGAAAGAAAAAGAATTGCCGAATGTTTTGTGTTGTTAACATCCTAACATGTTTCTTTTCTATTTAGCTTTGATATCATTACTTCTTGGATGTGTTACTTCACATATGCGAAGGTGCTTCTCACATATTTCCTTGTCATTTTCAAGGCACTCATTTGTTTCCAGACTGAGTTCATATGTTCTCTTTCATCACACTCAGTTGTGTCTCTGAGTACATGCAGGTTTTCATAGGTGACTGGATACAATCCAATGGACTAAATGCACATTGCATACCTACATGATGATTACATCTGCTTTCTTTTTCATACTCATCTATATTTACGAGTGCATGCAAGGTCTTGCTAGACTAGCAGTTTGTTTCTTCTTTCTCAATTAACTTATTGATGACTTATGGTATGTATTTACTTATTGGTTCACCTTGTATCTTCAAGCAAGGCATACTTTTATTTCGCCCTTCTACTCCATCCTTTATGTGGTGAGGTTCAACATCTTTCATGTGACAATATTTATGAACACATATGGCTAACTGCTTGAGTACTCATTTGGATGTGGCATATGGATTACTTATTGAGTACTCGTTTGGATGTGACACATACTTATATGGCTTTCACGATGAACACATATGGATTACCTATTGAGTACTCATTTTGACGTGTGCATAGCATCTATACTTTGCACTATCCACTTGCACTTCGCAATGTATCATCCAACATTACATTGTATCATTCAAACTGGCCTATGGCCATCCTTTGTATATATTTTTTCACATAGATATATATATAGTGGCTTGGGTTTTCCCCTTGTACTCCCCAAGGGTTTTTTCATCCGTAGCTAGAGGGCATAGTTTGAGTGGGGGTGTTAGTGCTATATATAGCTTGCCCTAACATAACGTAGTCATCAACAATACATGTGCTTATGATCTATGAATAGAATCACTTCCTTGGGAGCAACTCTTGTGTCCATCTCTCTCCTCTTTCTCTTCCTCTCAACAGCGGGGAGGAGGCTATATCTCTATGCCTTTTCCCCTGCCTCAATGGACCCACCTTCCTCAAAAAGAATATCCAAAACCACTGAAGCACCCTTCTTACAAAATGTGGACAAGAGGAATTCCAAGAACTCAATCTTCTCCAAACTTCCTCTCAATGGATTGTTGTCATCACTATTTGTGGTCCATTCTAATTTTGGAAGATGGCTCATAACTTTTTAGATTAAACAACTTTTCTTCCACTTCTCTTTGTCTTTTTCATACAATTTTAGCGCATGAAATTTGCAACATAAAATGTACAAATCAAGAGCCATGTCTGACATAGCATGCAAAACCAAAGCTAGAGCGTGACACACAACAAAAACATTCATCATTTTCTAGAATCCATGCTAGAAAGTCTTTCAAACAAATAATACACTCTCTACAAACTTTTGCAACTCAAAAGTAATTCCTTGTCTACCATCAACTCTATTTCTAAAAGAATCCACTCCACCAAAATGAATAAGATCACATCCACAGAGACCATGCCTCCCAATCTAAAAGAAATCAATAGCAACCACCACGAATTATCTGACATTGCAACATTGAGACCAACGGCTACCTCGATCATTTCAATAGCCCACACATTCCAACCAGGCATGCCATCAAACCCTCTACTACCATGCTAGTGGGCTTGTCCAAAAGTATGGCATTTGTACTGTATGTTGTTAAAACCCCCTTTCTCATTCTTCCTTCATGCCTCTTATGCAATAGCAAGAAAATCTTAATGGCCTCAATCTCATTTGACCTTTTCTTTCTTCATAATGCATCAAACATTGCTACCACATTAGTACAAATGACAAAAGACCCAACAAATGGACTTTGACTTATGACCTTACCCTTCCTATAGTCCAAATCTTCAATTCTTCTCTTAGGCTAGAAATCCCTTACTCTTGAAATCCATTTGTCTACTATGGTTTGCTTGCTTGTTCTTTTTCTTCATTGAAGTAGGTAGCTACACCTCAACTTCCCTAGGACTTATTGTGAATAGTGTTGTGGCCATCTTTCTAGCTTCTATGTCATCCTCCATGTTATGTGAAAATAAATATTTTTCATGATGCTCATACTGTGACTTTTCATTTTCCAAAATTGGCCTAAAGGGAGTTCTAATAACCAAGGATCATAGTGGCTATAATTGAATAAATGCTCACATACTTGACTATTTTTTGTTTGGTTCCACATATCAACCGCACTATGCATGTATTTGATCATACCACTTGCAAATATATGGAACATTAACGTGTCACTTAAGTCCATTGTTATCACAACTACTATCGTGAATTTTATTTTCAACAACACCCAACATAAACTTTAAAAAATGTTTACCTCCAATGGCATACAACCTATTTTTTTGCCAACTTTATTTCCAACTATAATTTTGGGGCTAATGTGGAATCATAGGCAGTGCGTAGGAGTTCATTAGCTGGCCCAATAGATATGAAGTTTTCTCTTACCATAATATGCTTGGTAGATTTTCCTAGATTCCATGCAAGGCTATGTTCTATGGTTACCATCCCAACAAAGGAACACTGTTTGTTTTAAATCTCCTGACATCTCATTTTCTTGTAAAATTTCCTTGAATTTCTAATTGACCTCCTCCCAAACAAGATTCCAAGTAGCAATAATATCATCTGATGAGAATTTTTGCCCTCAATGGACCTTTTATGGACAACAAAAACTATCCCTTCTCCTCCAAAAACCATATGTTCTTTTCCAAGTAGACCACCTCAAACCAACCTACCTAACACCATCATGTATGTAAATGTGTGGAGGTGGAGCATCTCTCACAATCCTAAGCCGATCCATTTTTTGGGCCAACAATTACACTTAAGAATGCAACAACTACATTGTTTGAGACAACAACTACACTTAAGAATGCACGTAGGTATTTCACTGTAGGAGTCATCCTCACTTTTATCTTTCTAATTCTCCTCCTTTCCCTTCACCCCATCATCTTTTGGCATTGAGTTATATATTACTCAAGTAGATAGTTCATGGGGCATGAAAATAAAAACTCTAATATAGTTTGGCCAAATTCATAAAATTCACAACTCTATGAAGACCCAACAAAGTTCTAGTCTTGCACTACTTTGACTTCACAATCAAATGGAAACACACTTATTAGTTACAAGTTGTGTATTCCAAAGAAAGAGTTGCTCTCACAAATTTATTTTTAGCCATGGGATTAATTTTAACAAGTGAGACAAATGCATGTAAAAATTCATTTCTTTCTTTATTCCCATCCCCACTACTTGTTCATCTTTGATTTTTCCTTTTTAGCATCAAATCTTTTGTCTAACAAAAAATTATGTCCCCCCATGTAAAATAAAATTCAATAATTTTGGCCCCATCCTTTCTGTTCATTTTTCCTCATTAAATTGGCATTGGACCCCTAAATTTGTTTGCATTTTATGTCTCTCTCCACCCCCAAATTAAGACAAAACTAACCATTGATCCTACCGTGGATTGAGTTGCTATAAGGAAGAATCCACAGAGTATACATAGTAAACTTGTTTCTTCATTGCTCTATTTATTAGTGACCCTTTGCTAATTGTTTTGTAACTAGGATTTCAAGAAATGAGAAAGGACTACAATATTGGTAGATTTGGTTGATGTCCTATGGGCCAATTGAATATGAGGTTGAGGATCATAAAGATCACAACCAAGAACACCATCAAGAAGAGTGTAAGAACATAGGAGAAAGTTGGCCTAGTGGTGGTTAAGAAGTTGCCTTGGTGGGTGAAGTAGCAAAGAGAGGGGGATTTGTTAAAGATGAGAGAGGTCCTAACTAAAGCATGGAAGAAGAGATTCATGCAAGGAAATGGAGATAAGGACTACATATAGAGCTGCTTGAAGCATTAAATTTTCTTTTTGTTTGATTGAATAAAATTGCATTCTTAATATTTCACAAATAGTTTTAATTGCCACCTCATGTGTGACATGACTCAAAATCCAAGAGAAGAATGCAAATATAAGTATGATAATGCTTGGCAATATAAAAATAGTGAGGCAACTATTATATAAATGCTCTTATATGAATGGTAGGGATTCGAGAATGTTTGTTTCATTTTTTAAGGATAATTTCTTATAATGGTCCATGGATATTTTTAATTAGTGAAAGGGGATTTCTTGGATGGACAAAGAGAACACGTGCCTATAAAACATATCAACTAATTCCAAATACTATAGACTCTCACCTCTTAGGATTACACATGTTTTATTTTTTGGCTAGGAAATAGCTTGTATGGGAAAATGAATTTTTGATAAGCTATGTTATATATGCATACGATCTTGGATACGCTTTATGCAAAGTTTAGATAAATTTCTCAATATGCCTTTGGAAAAGGGGAAGAGAGAGAGAGAGAGAGAGATTTCCATACCAACCTAGATAAGCTTCTAGGTAGAGCATTGGGCTCAAAATTCTCTAGGCATCTCCATTGTATGGATTGATCTAGTAAACAAAAAACAATAAATTTCACATTCTAGGTGTACTAGCCCTTAATGTCTCATGACACATCTTTTGTGGTACATAGCTAGCTAATTACCATAGGGTCGCGAGCATCTAGATGCTTGCACATGATCCATAAAACTTTGTGTCCAGTCCAATTGCCATCTTCGATACCCACATTGCATATGCATATGTGCCCATTTATTGACCATAAGTTTTGAATTAATTTCCAATATGCATCATAGCATATCAAGAATTGGTCATTCTTCCATCTTCCAATATCATACATCATAGAGGATACAAAGGAGGAGGAAGAATTAGCACCAACTTAACACCATCAAATAAGGTACTCTTTCAATGGCTTGTGAATCAAAAAGAGCCCTTTTGGCCACCACAGGTAACGAAGGATCACATGAAAGACCCCTCCAATGCCATTTTCTTTGGAAGGAGGTTGAAATGTTTTCAAAGGAAGCTAAAAAGGCTTGGATAGTATGATCCCTCCATCACCCCAAAATGAGAAGGGTGATCCCATAGTTCTTGGTCCCTAAATATGCATTATCAGGTGCTCTGTCTTTCACATCTAGGCCGAACTTCAACCTATGATCGGGAGATAGCCACCCCATTTTCATGACCACGTATAAAGTAGTACTGTGTAGAATGAATAGATGGAAGTGCAACCCAAAAAGAAGAGATTCAGAAAGGTTATCTTGGCTCTTGCGAAATGAATTTGGGCCATCTAAAGAGTCTACACAATGGGCTATCTACTATAGCATGCAATGCTAGTTTCCATGACCGAACTGATCTGGAGTCTGGGTTGCTTGAAATGAGGATTTTCAGTCCTCTGCTCTACCTACTTAGCTATCCTGGCTAGTGATTCTGCGATAATCCCAAACAAAGATCCCAGCATTCCTGATCGAAACTTTTCCCAATTTGCAAATCTACTTCTAATGCAAAGAGAAATTCAACTGAAATATTAGAGTCTTACCTAATTTTGTGGGACCCAAAGCTATATCCTTCTGAGGGAATCCAGAGCTATGCTATATCATTCCATCTCTGTAATTCCAAAGCTGTTCCATGGGAATCATCGTTATAAAAAAAGGCACTAAATGGGATTTGAACCCAAAGCCAATAGCTCCAATAACGCTATCAATGCAGGTATACACTGGAGGAAAAGCCACCCCTCTCACCCCCTACAAGTCCGATGAAAAATGGTTCATGAGTGAGGTTAAAGGAATTAGGATTGTTGATTTCCCCTCTCAAGATTGAGATGAGTCAATGTTAGTTGATGGTGTCAAAACACTTTCTAGTGTTGAATTCTAAAAACCAAGAGGTTTCAGCCCACTCTGTTTCGATTTGTCTGAGGGCTGAGTGGTAGCCTCGACTCGGGCATAAGACATGCAAAGTATCTCATCCCATTGATAGGGTGCTTTTCAAAAGAGGCTATGCAAATGATATGCCACCACCTCATGGGGGTCACTCATAAATATGTAAGCATAGCATGTGGGTTCAATAGGAGAATTTTTTTTAATCCCATTTTTACACATTTTTCACATATAAAAGGGTATCATATAAAGGGGGTATTCATAGATTGAATAGAAAAAGGGTGTTATTTATTTGTGATAAAGTTAGAGATATGGGGTTTTACCTTGGTTTTACAAATAGGCCTTGAACGCACATGTGATATATAAGGTTTATACATTGTGAACCCCCTAAGGCAACCACACACATTGGATTGGCTATCATTGGGCATCTTTTGTTAACAATAATGTAGGTATTATAATGGAATTTGGTGGGGAAATTAGTACTTGGTGGGGAAACTGGTACTTGGAAGAATCATTAATCGATAGACATTCACATGCTTTGCTCCATTGATGATAACCATGGCAACACCTCAAAGCAGTTTATAGCTTCATCCACCATCCAAGGTAGTAATGCAATTCAAAGAACTTAATAGATGTTTTGGGGACCCTCATGGTTGAAATTAAAGACCCCTTCTAATGGCATTTTTTGTGTTGTGGTATTAGAGGCATTCCATTTGTTCTCATGCAATAATGGGTTCTTTGAGAGTCTTCAATGGAATCACGTCCCACTGAGCTCCTAAAAGCTATGTAAGAGACAATGCAAGGAAAAGGTGGCATTTATTGTAGACACATTTGGGTCATTGTTTGCTTGGGTGTAGCCATTTTTGGTAAGGTTCAGGGACTTTTCTGTACATAGGTATCTTGCATGACCCATAACATATGCATTGCTCAATGGATTTCGACAAACTTTGTTTTCAAGTTGTAGTACACATTCCAAACTTCAACATGAGAGCAAAAAATTATGGAATAAGGATTTGTAATGAGACCGTTAAAGCATTACAAGTGCTATGTTGCATGTGAAGCATGCATCGTGAAGACTATAGCAATCTATCCAAAAACATCAAAATTTTGCTCTATACATACATGCAACCAAGTAATCATTCAAAAGTACAGTACTAAGGTTCTCCTCAACCTAAGGACTCACCTAAATGAGAACATTAGGCATGGGTTAACAAGCCTCCAATGTTGTGCTAAGTGATGCATACCCATTTGATGGCACACTCCATAAGTTTTTTTTTATTTGTTGAAAACCAAAATAAATTGAAAATTTGGAATCCAAACTTGTGGGACTAGTGCATGGTGGTCTTAAAAATTTGATAGTTGTTAGTATTAGTATCTAGATTCACCCTAAAATGGAAGAAGTTGGAAAAGTGCAATTTGTGCATGTGAAAAGATATTTATAATTTTAAATTGTTTCTTTTTCCATGCACTTGCTTGCTATATGGCTCATAATCATGCCAAAGGTCATTGCATTTAATAATACATAGCATCAAACCCGATATCGTGTCCTTTGGCCTATTTGTATTTTGAAGCATTTTAGGCCACATTGCACTTGTTTGGGATATCCAACTGACATGTATCGCCGAAGGGGGAGAAACTGGCAGTTGAAATTTTGCTACTTCCATGAATTTCAAATTTTTACACCTCCTGCCCATCAAATCTTGCAAGACTAAGTACTTGCAACCTACCCCTGCCCTATAAATGCCCTACAATCCACACGTACCTCGACATGACCTTATGCAAGCTTTGGTTTGCCATTGTCTTCTTTTGGGTAAGTTGTCTTCTATTCTTTGCTTACCTCACCAGCTAGGTTCTCTGGGTCTATTCTGGATTGATCGTGGCCATGGCATTAATGGCAACATGCAACTCACCATGGCTTGAAAGAGAAGAAGACAGAGGCTGTGAGATAAGAAAGCTAAAAATCTAGGTCACGGTACAAGGGATAGAGTGTGGGTCAAGGAAAGCACTGGCATGGTATCAAATCGGCAAAGGAAGACACTTTTGCAACATCTACAAAGGGAGAAAAAATTAGAAGAAAGAAGACTCCTTGTAGAGCAGCAACAAGAAGCAGTTGCAGATGCACGCATTCGATCATTGCCATCGGAGCAAAGAACATGAGCTGTGGTGTCACAATTGGTCTCGGGGGGGGGAGGGGCACTGCTAAGTATGTAAGTCTAGAACGTGCATTCAACACAAGGTATTAAAAAATAATGTCAATTCACAGATTTTACATTTACATGTAGGGGTTAAAAATCATTGCATCTGTAAAAGTTTTAATTATACATATAGCATTTTTTAATTGATAATGATTGTGAAAGGTGTTTGCCTCGATGGTTAAAACCTTTGCCTTTGTCCTAGGTGACCCGGGTTCAAATCTGCATCAAGCAAAATTTTTAAATATTCAAATCCAACCCACTCATAGGTTTTCATCAAGGTCATTCTAGAAAACTTGGAGTCTCTGGAGGTTTGAGGGGATTTCTCTCCTGAGGTTTGAGAAAGAACAACTTGCTTCACTCACACTTTTGCTCTTCTATTTCCCTTTACCAATTTGAGCATTCGATGACTTGGATTTTGAACCCGCCAATGAACGACTTTCCTTTTTATCGCCTTTTGCCTCTCCATCAGCATCTCCCAACAGTGGTTTTCAGACATGGGATTGGATTCCTGAATTCTTGCCATGAATGCTGGGTTGCATATTGGGTTCAAGGATCTTCACCACAGCTTCAAACAAGTGGACTGTACTCTTTGAAGCCAAAGGACTCTTGATGAGAGAACCAAGCCTATTGTGGCTCTTAGATAGAAACAAGATTGATCGAAATGTGGACTCTACCTGACGAGGTGACAATGTGGGGAGTTAGGAGAAGAACATAGGTTTTGGGTCATCAACTCTACATGTGAGTGCCCCAAACTGGTTCCCATTGTGCTCGCTTTGTGGCATATTTTCAGCCATCTCTTTGGTGGAAGTAGGCACATTCTGTTTCCCTAAATTTTTATCGAGTCTGATCAATTTCTCATTGAATGATGGAGTCACATATGACACTATGATGAATGTTGATTTTGTGATTCGCCTTTTTCTTATAGTAAATCACCAACTGTTCGCCTGTTGGGGATGCTTTTCAGATGTTAATTGTAGCAACCATACAAAGGGTTATAGTCGCAAGTGCAAACATTGGGAAGTGTCCAACTTCAAGAAGCTTTTCCCGACCTATGGTTTTTGGTCAGTGTTTTTGGGTCTGCATTGTTTCTTCTCTATATGAAGTTGTGTATGTTCACTAACGACATTCCAAGCATTGAGAAGCTAAGGAGGAGGCATCAGCTAGGTATTATTTTGTCAAGTGTTTTTTTTGGAGGTTATACTTTGCAAGCAACTTTAGGAAGCATCCTTTTTTACAAGACATATGTTTATTAGTCGGTGTTTGTAGCAGACTAAGTTCAATCAAAGTGTACTAGGAAATGGAGCAACAATAAATCCAATCATGAAATAGGGTGGTGTCACTGGCCATGCTTCTACAAATTTATTTTTGCGATATGCCAAGGTGTTGAGAAGAAGCATCATCTTTATTTTGTCAATTGCAGCTGAGAAGAAGCAACGTCAAACTTTTTGAGGTAGGTCGTATCTCTACTACTACAGGTAAGAACTTGGGAAGATCTCAATTAAAGGTGTCATTCTTGGAATGGTTCGTTAAAATCTCTCATCATTGTGAAACCTCCATCACATGGTTGCCTATGTTTCTTGTACGTAGATTGTTCAGTTTCAAGATGCCATAAAATAGTTGAATTTGAAGAGTCCAAAACATAAACAGTAGATCTGGGTTGCAAAATGTCAAGCAAAGTTTGCATCCTTATGAGTTTGAATTGTTCACCTAATCAATGTCTAACCTCAAGAATATGGAACTATGGGTGGATGTTGCCTTGCGAATTTTGTAGCTTTCCAGTGTCATGTGAGTCTGTATTATGTAACCGTCAATAAATGGAAAGATAAGAGCTCCATTGAAACACATACATTAAGATTGGATTGAAATTGCAATGAATGCTCATCAAGAATTCTTGGGAAACAATTTTTTAATCTATTTGGGTGTGATGAGGGGACATACATCTTTTGGTTGGGTTTGTCCGCCCTCATATATACATACACCTGCAGTTATGCTCTTCACTTACACACCGCCTTGCCAAGGCGACAACAAACACCTTCCCAGCTACCTCCCTCCCTACACAAGACTGATTTTTGATTTCAAATTATTCACTATTACTGCTCGAAGATGGCCCATCTCTTGTAAATCTTCTTTGACTTATGAGTTGTCAATCTAAGTCAAGTCACTTCCATTGAGTTAACATAAACAGTTATATGTGTCATCTAGAGTGTCAATCAAGTGTATACCCACCAAAGGTTCATTCCATCTTCATAGTTTAGTCAAGAAAGTCTATATATTCTTCTACTCTTCAACATCCCATAGCATACCCAAATCTCGTTTCATATATGTCATTTCTAGCTTCAACGTCAAGTCTCCTCTAATTTAGTTTTTAATCATGTCAGACCACAATCCAGTGGTTCCGTTCATCTTTCCCATATGCATCTAGGACACAACACTCTAGTTGTGATGTCCATTAGTTACTGTAGTTGTGACACAACACTATTGATGTGACATTTAACATTTTAGTTACTATGAAGACGCATCTTATCAATCCTCCCTAGGTGTTGGGGGTAAAGGATAGTGTGCCCGCCCACTTATACAAGGCCCATGTATACTCATATATATACTAGAGAGGAATAAGCTAGAGTAGCTTTTGCTCTACCATATACGGTGTCTCTTATCCCTTCCTGTGTGCTCCCTCTTCCCCCACAACTGGTATCAGAGCCAAGGAGAGCTTGGTGAGAGCTTGGTGAGTATGGCCAGCAAGGTCAAAGAGGAGCAGCCCGGTGGGAGCTTCAAGAAGAACCGAGAGAACCAAGCAAAGCTGTGATTTCTCTACATTGGTGCCTTCTACGAGGAGGAACATGAAGTGGGTAGACATGGCAACTACCTTTATCGACAGCTAGTGTCAACGAGCTAACAAACATCAGATAGAGGGAGGTCTATGTTTCTACCAAGTGCTGATGTAGCAGCAACTCGCAGAAAGAGCACTTACTTTCTTCCTCTCTAGTATCAGGGCACATGTGGTAGAATCGTCTGCCATGAAGCTTCATAGTTTAAGATGGAATATGGTTGTCCTTCCCCCTCTTCTGGCTTTGTCGTTCCAGGCTGGTTGTGGCCAATAGTGAAGACCACCTCAAAGAAGGTATCTTGAAAAGTCAAGATCTGATGCATTGATATCTTTGGCAACAAGCAACTTATTACTTCCAACATGGAGGTTAGCATTGTAGGGGACTTTATAGATCATGAGGTAAAGATGACAAGTTTGTAGACATTTAGAAATCTAGACGGTATTTCCCTATTACTGGTATAGGCTATTTCAAAAGGAAGAGATGTGAGCAAAGGAACAAGAGCATCCTAGCACTAGTAGCAACTCCAACTCGTGAGAAAAGGAAGAGCAGCCTAGTGATAGTAACAACATTCACTTTGGAGAAGAAGAGTGATAGTTCTTTTTTTTTTTTAACTCTAGAGATTAAGGTCACTTCTTTGCCATGACCATCACCTTGAGGGATGAAATGATGCAAGCAATGGATCAAAATCTTCGGGTGACCGCAAAATCCAGCATGTCCAAGGTGAGAAAATGTGTGATGTTTGTATTGAATGGCAAACCATATGGCAAATGAGTGTCGCATGTTTATTTTTAGGATCAATACACAATCAAATCCACCTTCAAGGCTATGGTGTCATATTTGTGTAGTTGATGGGCACGATGAGAGCAATTGCATATTCAACATGCAGAACAACCCACGCCGACCTCAACAACATGCAACCAACATTTTCCCAAGCACCGCCAACTCCAAGACCGAATCTTGTTCCATTCCGAACCCAAGCTTCGCCAACTGCTTAGAAACCCAAATCCACAACAATACACAAAAGCACCAAACCCCCCCCTCCAAAAGTTCCACTACAACAACTTCAAGCTGAGGAAGTGGATCCACAATTTGAATATGAGGTTGAGTACCTAGTGTTCTATGTGGAAGGGGTAAAAGGATCGATATCTTTCTACGAATCAAGCTCATCCAAACACATATCGAGCACCAATCAAGCACTATGGTTGTGGAGAGAATTACCGAATTGCAGAGTGCCCCCATCGTGGTAGCCCCACTACTTTCCAACTAGATTCATATACAAAACTCTTGGGCATCATGGATGGAGTATCCACAAAGATAGCAGGGATCTACTTTTCCCTCTAGTTTACACTCTTGGGTCTTCCCAATACTTCCTATCAAGTTTTACTTGGAAACCCTTGGCTACGAGCAGCATTATTGCTCCATGATTGAGTATTGATTAACTCAGGATACAAAATTGTGAAACGGCAACGGCGGTGAGAATCAATGTGGAGACAAGAGCAATAAAACCCATTGTGCCGAGACCATTGGATGATACCTCCTCTACCACAACATCTAGCAAATCGTACCTTCCACAAAAAATGTCTTAGCAGGTGACACACAAAGTAATATCAACAATTGGATCCAAGCACTGGTGGCGACAATCAACAATTGCCATGGACTATATCCAGTCCTCCCAGAAAATGATGCAAAGGTCATGCGAGTAGAATCTCCACTCATGCTTGAAAGCCCAATTGGTCCTATAGTTCCAATGTTTATGGCTGACTTTGAATGGGGTAGTGATCTTAAAGAGACTATCATTGACAGTGATGGCTCTAATGGACCATGGGACCTTGAGATAAAGGCTGCAAATGCTCAACTCGAAGACCATGTCTTCGGCAATGATTTAGCCATTCTACATGCCCTCATGGCTATTGAGCTGCCCAAAGTCAAGCATCCAAAGTTACATAATAGCAAGAGATCTTGAAAGAAGGCCAAAGGTGGGAATCGATGTAAAGCCAAGATTGAGCACTACAATTAGTTTGTAAGAATGCAAGATTGAGCACTACAATGAGTTTGAAAGAATGCAAAACTAGCATTATGGAGCTATACCTCACCAAGCTAGACCAATCTACAACCAAGCCTCCTCAACTTGAATGGGACCCAAATGGTCTTGAAGGAGTGTGCACAATAGGTGAACCATTACTTGGGAATACTTTACCAGTGGAAAAGTTACCCCATAATTCCTAACAGAAAAAGTTTTGACCCACATGTGAGAATGAAGATTGATTTTGACACTACAGCAAAACAAATCCCCCAAGATACTAAAAGTATTAATGATTATACTAAGCCCCCCAATGATGATACCATTTGCTCAACCAGTTCAGCACAATCCCAGGTGGATATTCGTGAAGTACCAGATTTCTTCACAAACTATGCAAGTGGCAATGTACCAATGTGGATATTCATGAAGTACCAGATTATTTCATGAACTATACAAGTGGCAATGTCCCCATAGCAATGCCAAGGCCACTATGGGAGCCAGAAGTACAAAAAGTGATAGCATTGGTGAGACTCCAATATATGAGGGACCAGCCAAAACCAAAACAATTAGCCTCACCCTTGAAGAGGAGGGAGAAAAAATATTGTTCAATTGGGAAACAACTCACCCAAGGAGAAGAAAACAACCTCAAGAAACTCCTAATGGAATATCAAGACTGCCTAGGATGGTGATACAAAGAGATGAAGGGAATTTCACCAAAAGTGGCAGTGTACCACCATACCTACTAGGGAAGGTGGACACCTTAAGGTATGTGGACCATATAGAATAAATCCCAAATATGACACCACGGTGTATGATGAACTAGAGAAGCTCTTAGATGCAAGATTCATCTCTTAGATAGAGCACACCGATTGGGTTTCTCCCATCATCATTGTGCCTAAATGTAACAAGAAGCTACAGATATGTGTGAACTTAAAGAATGTGAATGTTGCCACCATCAAGGATCATTATCTCTTGCCCCTAACAAAAACAGTATTAGAAAAGGTGGCAAGATAAGAAATACACAACTTCTAGATGGATTTAGTGGCTACAACCAAGTGCAAATAGCTCCTAAAGATGAATCTAAAATAGCATTTGCAACAAAATGGGGAATCTTTAACTATAGAGTCATGCCATTCAGATTATGCAATGCCCTATCACATTCCAAGGAGTCATGTTCACCGCTTTCAAGTCTTTGCTTAATAAGTTTCTACATGTCTTCTTGGATAACTTGTGCATCCATTACAACAAGAAAAACCACCTAGAGCTCCTTGAAGTGGTTCACATCAAACGCAAGGAGTATGGCATCTCCCTAAATCCAACAAAATGCTAGTTCATGGTCACCCACGGAGTTGTTTTGGGACACAATTGCATGTTATTCCACTCACAAGCAGAATGAAGCACACTCGAAAGAACCAGAACCAAAGCATGAAACACGTTTAAGCGAGAAATGAAACAAAAAATCGAATTTTTCCATTGATTGCTTGAATTTGTCTGCACCCACGAGAATTGGAAAGAAGAAATGAGAATGGAACGCAGAACTAAAGAGTAGAAATAGAAGCAAGACCCCTATGGAATGTGTTGCTCTCAGACCTAGAGGTACCACAAGATGATCACACATTAACTTCGTTGCATCGTTGCCCATAGGCTACCACATCTTTGTGAGACTATTGACAAGACGGTCGACATTTGCATTGTCTATTAAAGTCAAGAACCTTGAATAGTGCTGCATGTGTAGGGTTCCCATGCACCCCATAGCTTAGCTAGACAAGCCTTATAATTCTCCAAAAAGTCTCAAGTAGGATATTCTCAAGTGTCATCGTATATTTTAGGGTCTTGAATAGACTATGTTTCATGTAGGTCTGTTAGAATACTAAAGCATATGTGTGACAATTGCTTAATTGACCATAGCCCCCTTATTGTAGGCATTGGGACCCTCAAGGATGGTGAATCCAATGCCCCATCAAATCTAAATTTTTGAAGGTAGGCTAGGAGCCAATGTGTTTTTGATGCTCTTATACACAACAAAAAATAGCTTGATGAAATCTAAGTTTAAGTTCTAATTGCCATACTGACTAGAGGCCATTTCTCCCCCCTCTTCTCTTCTCACATTCTGGTAGTTTGCTAAACCCAGTGCTCTCATACTCACTCCCCCTTGAAATTTGTCCTCTTGCATGCATCACCATGACTGTTCTAATGTATGTTAGTACTAGCCCATTAGGACTACCCTTAGGCAACCACTACTTTGTAGAAGTCAAACTTAGGTGACTTAGGTCACTAATGGTAACTATCTTGCAAGAGATCTTGCAAGATATGTACTCTATATACTACACCTTGGTGAGGTAGCCCTTCCTAATTACACCATGGGTTTTGCAAGACTTGTACTCTAAACACTACACCCAAGGCATAGTGACCATCCTAATTGCACTAACAAAAGTTGTAAGGTGGAGCCAAAAACCTTTTAATGTATGGGGAGATGGTGAGAAAGCAATCTTGCACTCCTTCTCTATTTTAAATCTCCTATTTTGTAAACCCCCCTCACTCTTCCACCTCACACCTTGAGCGCATAGCGACTTGTCTTGTCACCTCACCATTTGGTCATTTGTCCTTCTCCCTCCTTGCCTTGCTTCTCGCAAACCCCATCATAAGAGTGTGCTTTCCATCCTCCCTTTCTTCCCTCCCCATCTAGCCGTGCCCATCTTCGTCGGTGGACTTCTTTGTAGAGATTTTTCTCTCCTTCCCAATGACCATCGATTACTTGCGTTGAGGAGCAAAATGGCTTTGTTCATTCCAAGTGTTTCTCACATGGATCTTGCTTCATCTCCTCCCGACGAGCCTATATCTTGAAAGAAAATGGAACATACTAGAAGATAACAATGAAACACAAGCACACAATAGAAAATGGACGTAGTGGAAGATTACAACGAAACACAAGTACTCAATAGAAAGTGAAGAGAATAAAAATTGTTCTATACCAAAACTGCTAATACAAATGCTAATATATAGTGTGCTATGCAGGTTGGTAAGATTGTTCGATTGTAGATCCTTTGAGGTGGTATTGTAGAGTCGACTATCAATCATATACAAGTCGTATTATTGAGTTGATTATCAATTATATACAAGTCGTAACACTCGAAGGCCCCTAGACCTTCGAGCCCCACTCCCCTGCTGCCTCACGCTGCTTGGGGGTGCCAATGCCCCCCCAAACCCCCCTCTCAATGTTGGTCTCAAGCTTTATCCCACTCCACACTAAATGGTCAAGTCCACATAGGCTATCACATAACCATGTGGTCTACAAACTAAGACCCCTTCCACTGTCTAAACTCAGGACACTCCCAATATCCAGTACCCATTATGGATTCTCCTCATATGGGGGCCATAATTTCAGTCGAAAGGAACCCCTATGGCTTTGGAAGAGTCCCTATATGAGTGTTCTGTCTCTACGACAAGAACTTACAATTGTGCATCCTGTTGGTGTGTTTTTTTGTACAAGTGTTTCTGGTCTATAATGATTGTTGAATGCACTATGGGTTACAATGTGTTTGACCCTTTTTTGTGTGGTCTCAATTGGGCCTATCTACTAGTTAAAACTTGGCCTAGTTGGTTGTGCTATTTCCTCCTATGTCTAGTATTGGTTGCTATGTGCCCACAGTGTGATGGATGTGAAACAAGAGGTAGTTGAGTAAGATGTTCATTGATTTGATCCCCCTTACCTCTTGGTTTCAATTAGACCTCACGTATGAAGGTGTGTGGCAATGGATCGACTAAGTAGCTGATGAATTGTCGCCAAACAACTCACACACACACATGTTTGGTGGCATGGTGTTGTGGAATCCCCCCCCCCAATGTCCTTCATGTGTCTACATGGTAGAATGTACCAAACCAT
This sequence comes from Dipteris shenzhenensis, assembly GCF_047967505.1. NCBI lineage: Eukaryota > Viridiplantae > Streptophyta > Polypodiopsida > Gleicheniales > Dipteridaceae > Dipteris > Dipteris shenzhenensis. The sequence continues at coordinate 37,372,517 of NC_141625.1, forward strand.
CAAATGGGTTGGGATTAAGAGGGTTGTAGAGTCTGATGCTTGCCTCCTTGCTTGGTCAACTTAGCTATTGAAAATATACATGATTCTTGATTCATGTGTATACTTTTGCGTACCAATTTTTAAATATACATGTTTCTTTATTGATGTGTATACTTAGGCATAGTAATTTTCTATTAAGTTCTCCTATACATGTTTATATTTGTGTAGGTTTTTGTTTCTTTGTGGTATGCAATGGTGAGCATGTTTATATTTTGTGTGTATGCTTGTGTTTATTTCTGCATACCACCAACCAATGACGAGTATGCAAAAATAATCCTAGCCCTTCATCTCTTACAGGGGAGGATGTTTTGGCTTGGTCATGTGATTTACCAACATCTCGGTCTCTATGCCTTTAACAATGATGATATTCAATGGTTTACATGATGTGTGTTTGAATAACATTCAACAAATGATTAATCCAGTGTACACTATGTATTTAGACTCTTAGATATTCTTAAGGGAGAGCATAGAAACATATCTTGATTTGAATTCCTGTCTTTATGTGGATTTTGCTAAAAAGTAGGTTTAAATCCGCTTGTTTTTCTTAGCAATTAAATTCTGATATGTCCCCCATGATGGGCTATTTAGACATGTGTGTGTGTGTGTGTGTGTGTGTGTGTGTGTGTGTGTGTAAAAAAGGGAGAGAGAACTCCTCATCTCTCAATCTCGTCTCAATCATCACTTATCAAGACTATTCGGAATAAGCTCTCTAGCTTGGACAGGCCACTTAATTCACGCCGCTATTCCTGAATCTAGAGGCGAACATGTGAGATGGGGTAATTTACTTAACTGCACTACCACACCCCCAAGGTTTGGGACCATTCTTTTCGGGTCAGTGGAGTGTTTATGCACAAAGTCCGGACTCCGCTAGGGAGTAGGAACTGCCATTTTAACCTTTCCACTCAACACATGCTATGAATTATGCTGAATATTTTTGACATAGGGTCATATTTGCCTAACTAGCACTTGACACCTTTACACAAGATATATATGTTGTGACTCACTTGAGTGCATAACTTTGTACATGACATTGCAACAATAGACTTCCATTCCTAGCCTTGAAGACCTTTTGATTGATTTCGCATGAAAACATGCTTGTAGACTGGTCCCTTAGAAAGTAGGTTTAAATGTCTTTATAAGGAAAACAACAATCTCCAGCATCAATGGTGTAGTCGTAACAACTAACAATTGGTGTGGCATGTTGATCAAAGCTCCAATGGTGGTCGAAATTTGGACCTTATAGTATCTAAGTGTGGAAATCAAAAAGAGTTGAGAGGGGGGATGTGGCACTCAGTGGGCATCTGCTGGCGGGGCCATTGCACATTAATGCTAGAGCTTGTCTAAAGAGGGGGGGGCATAAGCCTTACAATCCCTTGAGGCCAATGGCCGAAAACAAGAGAGGACTCTTAGTTCCGCATGCAATCTAATCTAATCAGAGAGATGATGACCCTCTAGAGCCCCCTCCCAACTTGGGAAACTCTAACTACTTATATGGTTAGGAGATCTGGGTAGGTGATCAAGACTCCCCATGCCCACCACTACCTTTGGATCCGTGCTCTCGACTCATAGCATGACACAGTGTGACTATTGGATGCAAAAACAAGCTTCAAATTATTTTTTCAAGTTTTTACACTATGCAAACAAGTTTACTATAAAGAAATTAAGATTACGTTCTTAGACAAGTTGCAAACCCACAGAGATTGACTCATAGATAAGTCACAAACCCACAGAGAGAAAGTGACTCATAAAATTCCAAGGCCCTTATAGAATTGTCCATTAGCGTCACATGTTAGCTGTATATTATCAGATTTATCAATAAGCAAGTGTTACACAAACCTATACCAAATGAATTTTTCAAATCACTGTAGGCAAGGGCAACATGTCCTAGCGAAGGTGTATTAGCAGTGGTCGATTTCTTCGCCCATATATCTCACTTTGGATAGAAATATTACATTATGCTCAAGCATTGCTCAACATTCGAGTTGTCTATCTTCATATTTCTTCCTAAGAGAAGGCACACGATCGAGTTTCGAAGCAACTATAATTGCTTGGAGCTCCCAACCCACTATTAGCCCCATTGAAATGGAGTGCATGAGAAGATGCTTTGTACTTTCAATTGCATTACATGGGATCATGCTTTATGTGAAATACATCTCACGAGTGCCAACACACAATTGTGACAAGAGTGCCCATGACTCGAATATGACGAATAATCTGAGGATCATAAATGCAACAATAACACATCCATATGTTCTTAGTGCAAGAGTTGTGTCTGCTCGCAGAGAGCTTCTTGCTGTAGAGGCAATGAAACACAAGCATACACACACACACACACACTTCTTTTTTTCTTTTTGGAGAACGCGCGTACGCGTGCACCCACACGCATGTATGTACGTATGTATGCATATAATATAGCCATTCTACCTTCTAACTTGTGCTCTAGTTCTTGTCTTCCTGCTGTTAGTGTTTTTTGTTTCACAGCATTCATCAAGCCTCACTATAAATTAGGTATGGCAGGAGCCAACCAAACTCTTCATCGGTCTTTGAACTCTTTCCACAAACTTAAATACCCAGCTGATGCCCTAAAGCGAAACATTATCCATCCAAAACTATACGAACATGATATTACCCAACATTGTCTAAAAATAGTTTTAGTGACAAGGCCACTATTATCAAAATTCCTACCAAAGACAGGACGTCTCCTCGGAGATCTCGCAAATCTTTGCAAGGGAGAAACCTTTATTAGCTGCCCAAATTTATCCTGTTTAGTGGGTAGGTAAGCAAATAGAAATATTACAGTCAGCTACAAAGTTTACTTAGCTAAGAATATCCATCTTCAGAAGCAACTAGATTGCAAAAGGAAAAGGTATACGAGATGTAAGCGCCCACTTACTAAAATATGGAGCTTTGAGAAGCCAATTAAGAGGCATGGCTTGCTAGTGCGCTATCCACTTCAAGAACGACCCGTTTTCCTTTGTCGGCCAAGAAGTTCACTCATAATATAGATAAGCATGCTCCCTAATGAGGATAGTGAAATAATTTAAAAAACTAGCATGCTCCCTAATGAGAATGAGAGAGAGAGAGAGAGAAATGTGAGACACAGTCTTTGCACCTGAAGATGCCATCAAGCCATGAATATTGTCGAATATTGTCCAAGATACGAAGGGGAAAATTTTACATACCCACCCTCCCAAATATCCTGTACGCTCATGATACATTGAGGCGTTCCTATTCAGAAACCAGAAGATGCCTCTGCTTACAAGCTGCTCAGACAGCCTGAAACATTACTACAATTTTCTGTGTTTACTCCCACAACCAAATAACCGTCACGCAGCAAAGATTTAACATTGCACCATTCATCTTCGAACATACCATCATGAGCATCATGGCTCAAAGCAGAAGACAGTTGAAGATTTAAACCCAGTACTGCACTTGCAATTAAGCTGCACGTTTCCTCTTTGAACGCTTGCTTCGTTTAGATGTAGACGGATCTGGGCTTGCTGCTCCATTCGTACTGTATATCTCCTCCAACGAATCCTGCTGAAATAAAGGAATCATGCTGAAATCCTACTGTAGTATACATAACCCTTAAAATGTTTCTAGATAGCAAAGCTATACCTTTGCAGAAGATACATCTAGTATCTTGTCACCAGTTCCATTGTCATCACTGTCATCCTCCCCCTGAGAATCAGAAGATTCAATGGCTGCAGCGTTGGCAGCCTCAGCAGCACGCTTGGCAACCTCTGCTCGCTCTTCCTTCTTTCGTGCTTCCTCCAACTTGCGCTGCCTAAACCTATCAAAATGTTTCAAAGTATAAACACATCCCCCACTGACATAGGGAAACTTTATTCTGTACTGTAGCGAGATATAACAAGAGATAACAAAAGAGAAAAAAATCACAGCTGATTTTGATTTCATCACAACGGCACCTTTCTCCACGACGTTGCTCCTTAGAATCTATTACCGGTGATGAGGTTGAGCGCAATGCCTGTCCTGCGCTTATAATCTCACCCCCATCTTTAGTAACAGAAGGATTTGCACCACCCAGCTGCCTCAGCCAGACTTGTTGCGCCGTAGTCAAGATATTACTTGTTAACCTTAACAAACCAACACACGAGTGCTGCCTCACTATTGAAGTAAAATTCTGCATTGATTACTTAGGCCAACCCAACAAGGGCTCACAGTAAAGATCTAAAACAATTGCCTGTTTACACGATCGATCAGAGAGGGGCAGGTATCCACCTTAGCATCGATGTAAATAACAGGTGAATGTTAACGTATTAGTGCATTTAATACTTGCATATGTCAGCAGATATCAATACTATTCAGGTCAATCATAAACCTGAATCTGCCAAGGTATTTCCCCATGCCATCCCCAATTTAATGCTAGCTACGACCAGTCATGGTACCTTAATTTTGAAGGAAAGGTTTATTACGAGCTGAAATGGAAGTAACCTTGCTCAAGCCCACGACTTTCAAGTATAAAGAACTAACAAACTGACGATGACCCACCTCAGTTTGCTTCAACATATTAAAGTGCGGGTGCAGCTGAAAATTACCAGTATAAACTGAGGCCTGATGGTACCGATAACGAAAAGTAACCTATCATCAACGGTAGAAACTTTAATATGACCTGCGTGTTCTTCTGGCTCGGATCATCTGTCTGTAGGACAACTTGTAAGTAAATCGCCACATGCATCTGACGAGCAAAGCTCATCATTGAAATAATGCCAGCACTGTTTTTCCCAAGGGTTTACCTGTGGAGTTTGCATCATTTGCATAGAGACATATTGTGAAACTATCAATAGCACAGGCAAGACCAGGTAGGCTATAGTTTCACCCCAACCTAGTGGGGGTTGGCCATCCTGCAAGATGAGCAATCTGAGATATTAAAGTTTTTATCATATCCTTCGGAGAGAAACATCAACATAAGCCCAGTTAAACAAAGAGAGATTTTATTTAGTACAAAACAATTTAACGTGAAGAAAGACTTACAACAAAGGGGAACAGCCATGACACACCACTTCCGCTTTGACGGGCCGATATGCTAGTGGGTCCAGCTAAGGATGGAATCCAAAAGAACCCTTCAGTCAGAAGACCCTGGCAACAAAGCAGCAATAAGACCAAAAAAGGGACAAAGCTTCTAGAGTTTGTGAAAAAGTTGTCATACCAGAAATACAGTAGATACATGTGCTCTCTCTCTCTCTCTCTCTCTCTCTCTCTCTCTCTCTCTCTCTCGCCCCGCTCCAGCGGCTCCTTGAAGGCTGGTACAAAGAGGACTCCTCTTTCAGTGAGACGCGCATGTCAAAACATTGAATGGACAGTTGCCAATGATGGTGATGATGGAGAAACTAACATCCGGCATTCTAGAGGACATGCTATCATTATGCTTAACTCACAGATCTATGGACCAAGCTTCTCCGACAATCTTACAAGTTGAAAGGGAACAAGGTATGGATAGCGAAGGAGCTCACATGAGCTCAATTGAAGAATACGGCAACAAAATTAGCCAAGGTTAAGGCTGCTAGGAAGGATGGAATACAGGCAGTATACCATGAAAGCATAGCACTCATCAAAGAGTTTAAATCCAAACCAAAAGACTGTCGGTCTTGAAGTGATGTATGGCTGATTATGTTCCCAGACTATTAAGTAGGTACTCTGAATAACTAAAGTAGCTTTTTGCACTCACTGGGAGCTGCCATGTGCCCTCCCTAAGCAGATGTACTAAATGGTTTTTTTCTGTCCCATAGGCCTGTTGGTCTCCTGTGGACATTAATAGACTTTCTTTCTTTCTTTCTTCTTTCTGCAAAGGCAGATCAGAGCACCCATCACAGCTCTACCCGGCGGCGACTGTGCAGAGCAGAGGCTTCACTCTCGGTATGGCCCATCTGATACAAATATCACAGAGATTGCGCCCCCCGCCACAGCGAGAGACAATCCGACAGACACATACATGAGACATCTTCGCAGCTCACAGAAGAGCCACCATGGCACCTAGCTATGCATTTTGACCATGAGATTGAGTACTAGTTTTGAGTTTCACGTTTTGAGTTTAGTTTAGCTTAGTACCCAGCAAAGGGCCTTAGTGAACCCTCTACTTCAGCCCACAATGGCTTGTACGAGTTACCCTTGGATTGTAATTTGTCTCATAGACCTGCGAGGCCTTCCGAAGACAGTAATACATCTCTCTCTCTCTCTCTCTCTCTCTCTGATTGAGGCTCGATATGGACAGTAAGAGAAAAAAGGGGTATGCTATAATAATTAGCATGGAACAGAAAATGGACAGCATAATAAAAAAAGGGTATGCTAAAGTTATCAGCATGGAACAGCAAATGAAGAAGAAAACACAAGTGCCGAAAGGGTAAGAGAAAAAGGAACAAAGGCAATACCCTCATATGCAGCAAACACAAGACATCATTAGTACTATTGATGATATAGTGAAATGTAAAATGGTTGAAATCCATTCACTCTGAGAGAGGAAAAGGAACAGCAAGAGAAGGCACTTAATCTCTGGATAGTGGGAGTAGAAGAAAAAGAGGACCAGGATATATAAAAGATTCTAACTGATGTCTTCCAAGAAAACAATGCACATCTCAGCCACTTAATGGTACGAGGCTGGGAAGAAAGGAGGACAAAACAAGGCAAATCCTTGTCAAATTCCAGGACAACCAGTCCCATCTCAAGATGTTGAACCATAAGCATCATCTCAAAGAGCAATCCATATGGGTCGATGGAGATTTCACATGGAGTCAATACTACCATCCCCAGAGAAAAAAGGACTTGTAAAATCTGCCCCATAGGAGAGGTAGAAAATGAGCAGCATGTACTCCTAAGATGTAGAGCTTCCGCTCAGAGAAAGATATGAGGGCAGCAGAGACAATTTGAAAAATCTGTAGGTGCAGCCAGCCAAAAAGCTAGGAAGCTACTTGAAAGAGATAATGGAACATCGAAACAAGGTATTGGGTCTAGCCCAACAAGTTCTCAATACATAAAGTTTGTAATATTTTATTTCACTGGTTGTAAGGGATCACTATTAGTTGATAGTGATCGCCAGTCCCATAGATCCCGAAGGTCTCACATGGACTTAAATACAATCATATCATAGCATCTCTCTCTCTCTCTCTCTCTCTCTCTCTCTCTCTCTCTCCCCCTCCGACGAAGGGCTGGCTTTTGGACACTAGTGTGTGGCCGACTGCCATGTATGCAGCACCCTTTTGGGGGAGTGATCTCTTGATGACAGAGTGGAGGAGATTTGAGCAGCTACAAGTGACTATGGGATCTAGAATAATTCGGAGTAACCCCTCAATCCCACGAGATGATACAAGCAGAGTTCGCCATGACACCTCCCAGGTTGATGCTATCTTTCAAACAGTGACGTCCATCCACAAGGTTTGGGGCTTACCTCACCAACAAATAGTGGAGCAGGGCAGACACATGGTATGCACGTATATCCACATGGTTGGCCAGACACAGTATTCAGATGGACAAGCTTCCCCTCTTTCAGTACAGCATGGACATTCCTCCTGAGTCAAATCACACGAGATGAGTTAATTGTACCATACATTTAGATCTCCTCTAGCTCCATATATCTCGGACTTTTGGGGGGGAGGGAGGAGGGACCCAGAGCTCCCCACCCACATCCAGTTCTATCGCGACCACTTCCTGAGAGTATCAGAGGAGGGATTCATCAGCAGACCCCAGTATCTCGAGGACAGAGGAGTCTCACATGAACTGAGGATGGCCATTGGAGAGATGCCGGTTTCATCCCATCAGCTCAGAGAGTAGCACGTATACCCAGAGAATAGCGGATCTATATATGTTATGCACATTGGGGGTGGTTCAGACAGGAGTATTTTCTTTTTGCCTGCCCAACCTACTAGGAGATCCAGGAACGATACCATTGTCTCTACCAAGAGGGATGCCACTTCGATCCACTCTCACGAGACTGATCCGTTCCCATGACCATGTCTATATTGGGCTCTATCTGATTGAGATGCATCGACACAAGGAGTATCACGACACATCAGAGAGTAGCAAGAGGCAACCATACCACAGGTTACAGACGGCTGACCAAGCACAGTCGTGCATCACAAACTTCTATGCATTTGAGTCACCTCCAGGGCACAGCAGAGAGGAGGAGGAGCTAGCTAATATAAGGGCAGTCTAGATCAGCAGAGAGCCAACACAATGTTGCCGAGAGAGGGATGCAAAGACTACTAACGACACGGAGAGCGAGTAGAGCATACTGTATTGAGATCCGATCTATCATAGCTTTCCTCAAAGGAGACCGCCAAAGACAAGGGGTCACTCTGGACATAGTTCAACAAGTTCAGAGATGGAGAAGACCACACCCCCCACCACATCACATGAGACATCCCTCCAACCTATCACAGCTTTCCACAAGGGAGACCGCCCTACGAGGCGTCACTCTAAACATAGCCCAACGGGTTTAGAGATGGAGGAGACCACGCCCTCCCGTGCCACCACAGCATGAGACAGCTCGACAGACGTAGATCCGAGACATTTTTGCCGCTCACACACTAGCCACCACAGTGCTGGGCTTTGGCTTTTGAGTCCCAGCTCTCAACCTAATTCAGCTAGTCTCTGGTTTATATCTGATTTTTGGCTCCAGCTATTGAGCTCTGTAGATCAATTTAGCACTCAGCAAGGGCCCTAGTGCACCCTTTGCTGCAGCCCATTGAGGCTTGTATGAGGTTTTCCTTTTTGGTGTGCTTTGTACCCTGTGTCCCATAGGCCCGCGAGGCCTCCCACAAACGTTAATACATCTCTCTCTCTCTCTCTCTCTCTCTCTCTCTCTCTCTAGCTACGAAGATACCCCAAAACCATGGTTTGACGATGAGTGTTACAACATTAGATCTCACCTCACACATGAGCGGGCTTTGGGACATCTTACGATGCTTGAGGCACAACGGATATCACGGGGCTTGAAACGTAGTAAGAGACGGGCTGTCCTCACACATAGAGGTGATCAGTTATTTCGAGAAGGGGATCCCACTATTGGATGGGGACTTCCCTCTGAGGGTAAGCCATGCATCCTCATCACAGATCCAAGCATCTGACACACTTATGCAACCTCACTCTACGATGTCCCGATCCAAGCACCACCCAATGTCATCTCTACACAGGCCCACTACATCCATCCTATCACTACGCAGAATATGCGAGCTACACTGCGCAAGCTCCACAACCGGAGAGACTAGGAGCATGAGGAGATGCGGACTGAGCACTTTGCGCATGGGCATGAGGTCTTTGCTCAAAGTAGGAAACCCCATGGACACAGGGAACATACTGCACCCTCATGATTGGCCACACACTAAGATTTATGAATTGGTACTAGGGAGAGAGATCAGCTCTTATAGAGGCACATGGGCACTGAGCTTTGGGAAGACTGGTTTTTGGAGGCAACATTCCACTCTTGACCAAATCTTTACAATATGGGCTGTCATCGAGGAGGCAAGATCGAGATCCCAAAAAGTCTACGCATGCCATAGTTATCAAGGAACAGGAACGTTTCGGAAATTCAAGTGTTGGAACGAAAACGTTCCGAGAAGGGGAAACGGATCGGAACGCCACATCATACACAACACGTCATCATATGACATAAAACTAGGTTAGAAACTTACATTTTACAGCTTTAAACTTTCTATATAAGCTCTAAAATACTCATTTGAACCTTTCAAAGAGCCCCAAAAAAAAAATTTGCCGTTCCCGTTCCGACTTGCTTCCAAGAACGGCGTTGCAAACGTTCCAGATGCCGGAACGCCATTCCCTGGTAGCTATGACGCATGCTTTGTAGACTTTCGCAAGGCCTTTGACACAATCCCACAAGCCTGCATGACTAGAAGACTCCAGGAGATACAAATCCCAAGGGACATCATCTGGGGGGTGATGAGCCTATATAGTTAGTCAGAGGGAGGAAGCCCTATAAACCTGTCAAATTGGGTTGAGAGCACGATCGGAGTAAAGCAAGATGCCCCCTCTCACAGAGACTCTTTGGGCTCTACATTGATGAAATCACAACTTTCATTGATTGCTTAGGAGGGGAGGAATCCTTGCATGCTGATTTGATGATACATTTGCTGCTGTACACAGATGACATAGGCCTTACTTCCCGCTCAACAGCAGGCCTACAGAGACACCTAGAGGCCCTAGAGGTCTTTTGTAGAGAGAGAAACCTGACAGTCATCCTTGGTAAGACCAAGGTTATGATCTTCAACACCTCACAAGGATTACTTCATCGAAACACCTTATTGCAACTAATCAAACAGCACGAGGTGACAGCAACACAAGAAACAGATCGAGCACAATGACACATCGCAGACTTCTATGCCTTCAAGTCAGCCCCAGGACACATTGGGGTAGAGGAGGAGGAGATAGCCAATATGAGAACATCATGGATCCGCGCGAAGAGAAGGCGTGTAGCGGTGAAGCCAAACCATGCATGATGCAAATGTTGACCAGACCAGCATGGGTTTGCGGGAAGAGAAGGCGCATGGCAATGGAGCCAAACCATGCACGATGTAAAGGCTGCCTTGAGCACGCACAATAGAGGTCCAGCCCATCACTTCTCTACTCAAAGGAGACATTCTAAGCTGAGGTGTCACTCCCGATCTGGCGCGCTGGATACAGAGATCACGGAGACCATGCCCCCCATCACAAAACTACAGACGGCTAAACAAATGCAAATACGCGACACCTTGTCTCATCAGAGAGCCACCATGGCGCCCTCATATGTATTTGGAGCATTCTGAGATTATTAACTTAGCACTCGGCAAGGACCTTAGCAAGCCCTTTGCTTAATTTCTTGATTGTACTTTGTCTCATAGGCCCACGAGGCCATCCAAAGACATTAATCTCTCTCTCTCTCTCTCTTCTCTTTGAGATGCGATGCGATGGCACCGAGACATGCTACGATGACAGATCAAATAGCAGCAAGCGGATATAGCATCACAGGCTCTGGAGGCATCTCTCTTTCTCTCTCTCTCTAGCCCACAACGCCACCTAGCTCAGTGGGGCCGTCGTCTAACCCAACCTCAAGCTGAGCTGAGCCCCTGGCTCAATCTGGGGTGTTAGCTTCAACAAAGGCGTCCCGGAATGCACAGGTCTTTCCTAGCATGGAGTTCTTGAAGACGAAGCTCTTTCCATCAACTCCAGCTAACAAGAAGCCATCCTACGCTACCATGGCGTCGACACCTTCTCCTTATGCCTTGACTTTTCACAAATTTCAAAGCAAGCTTGATCCACATGAGCAGATCCTACAACAAGAACTCAAAGATGCAAAGCTTCGCATTGCTTCCCTGAAGAAGACAGTTTCAAAAATGAAGAAGACGACAGACATGAGGTAATCCAAGAAGTCCTACAGCAATGCAATACTACAACTCCACCACCACAGCGTGTAGCCAAGGTCCAAGAAATGGTCACCACTTAGCTCAAATCCATGGGACAGGAAATTACAGCAACAATACATAACAAGATCAACAAATGTAATGTTTCTACAGAGGTAAGAGAGCAGCAAGCCATAGCAAATAGCAATAAGATTTTACGTGTTGGGGGATTGCAAGATAGTTGCCTTAGCTATTTTGAAATGGAAGAGGAAGAGGAATGTATTGATGAGGAAAAGATTATCCAACTCAAGAAGGCAGTGCCACAAATCGATTGGGATGAAAATGACGTAAGCCTTATCACTCGAAAGGGAAACCAAGCACAAATTTATTTCAAAGAAAGGATTTTAAGAACCAAGATCCTTAGACAAACCAACAAGCTCAAGGGCACTAGGATTTGGATATCTGAAGAGCTCACTCCAACCCAACTCAAACAAAGGGAAAATGACCTTATCTAAGTGAAAGAAACAAGGAAAGAAGGTAAATGGGTGGTTTATCGAGACAGGCAAGCACTCATTAGAGATTTCAAACCTAAACCCAAAGACTCTCAGTCTTAAACTGATTTATTCAGACCACCCTTTATATAGTACATATACCTTTGTAAGACTAGAATAAGTCCAATCATACAAATTTAGATTTGTTGTTGTTCTAAAGATCAAAAATCTACAAAGAATATAAAAGAGAAAATGAAAGAGAAGAAAAAAGAGGTAAACAAAAACTTTTATGAAAAACAAAAGGAAGGCATACTTAGCAAGCAAAGCAACACTTATGTCATCGTCAGTGCCCCAGCATAAGCAGCTATACTGGGTTTCTAAAGACCCGCGGAGTCTCTTGGGTAAACCCAGTGCTTACTAAAATACGCAAAATAAACAAAAGAGAATGAAAACAAGAAATAAAGAAGAAACGAAGCAAGTGACTAAGCAAAAATAAACAAGCAAGTCAAGAAACAAAATCTTCCAAAAAACTAGAAACTCTCTTATTTAAAACATAAAAAGCTAAATGGCCCTTTACACTTATGTATCGTTTCTACAAAGAGGCAAAAATACATTTCTAACTTAGAAAGCACAAGCATACTCAAACAAACTCTCTTTTGAAACTAAAAGACAAACGGGCTATTCAACTCCCCGCTTTTTGTTTTCAGCTTATGTTCAATCATTCTAAACATCCTAAGGCCGATACACCATAGATAAAAGACTTCATATCTAAGAATGTGCAAACTTTTTTCATTATTTTCCTTGGATTATACCTCTTGTGTAATAGTAAAGTGATCAAATTACTACATTGAGTGATAAAAGACTCCTTAGTTGTACAAAGGCGAGAAAATCTATGGAATTGGGAAGAAATGACTCCATATTTTGCCAAATCAATGTGAGGCATTTTTATAATGTGTAAACCACTATATTCAGATTGTTCACGTTTATCGTATATATCAACCTCTAACCCTATGGTAGATTGAGAAAGTCTAAGATCAAAGAAAGCACAAGAATCCCCTCTTGAAGTGCAGTTCAATTCAGAGAGTCACGAGGATAGATTCCTTCTCCAAAAGCTCTAGCGTCTTTATACATAAAGTCTTGAAAGTTAGGAACATATGGTACAAATAAATCATCTATAAAACACCTAATTTGACTAAGCTTATGTAAAATGATAGGGCAAGTATTGATAGAAAGGGCAGTATGGATAGAAAGAAGACGTTGCATAAACTCAAATTCATAAGTGAAAACATAAAAGTTTGCTAAAAAGACGGCACAATTAGTGCCCATGGGGATTCCTATAACTTGTTAAAACAAAGAATCACCTATTGTGATGTAAAGATTATCTAAAAGAAAATCTATCCAAGAGCAAACATCTTCCACTTACTACCTTTGTGTATCTTTTCTGTTTAGAACCTATGTCATGATCTTTATTTTTTAGCCACAAAAAGTCAAAGCATAAGGCTGTTTCCTCAACTTTTGGCACTTTGCATCTATCTTTGTCAAATCTCAGCTTGAAAACTTCAGCCACTAGCTTTTTAATTCTAAACTTCAGGTCTTCCAGCTCGATCTTTGTGTAAAGCGTGGTAAAATCATAGGTTTGAAGGAGAATAGGAGGCTCTTTTTCCTGAATGATTCAAGAGAAATTAAAAAATTTTACAACAGGAATGACTCCTACAGAGTCATTTCAAATCCAGCTTGAGTGCGAGGGGACATCTGCCTCTTTTAATAAGTCCCTCCAAAGTTCATGGACACTAGGCAACATGGCTTTGAAGCAGTAGCTTAGCCATTTAGAGACATCTGTCAAAGTAGTCTCACAAGCAGCTGCAATAAATCTTGGCTTTTTTGGAGTTTTATGAAACTTCCAAGCAGCACAAAGAAAAGGTATACTTGGATTGCAAACAAACCCAGAAAACTTGCAAAAACTCTGATGTTTTGAGATCAAATCCTTTTGAGAAACTAAGGCAGGGGCATAAGTTTTGGCAGACGAGTTCACTTCTCTCAAAAGACATTCTAAGTAAAACTTTTTGCAAATAAAAACAAAGTTGTTGGAACATTTGTCCACATAAGAAATGACAAAATTCCTATGGAATTTTCGAAGAGAAGAGTTTCATCTTCTTTAGAAAGATGGTTACTTTTCTTTGAGCAATTAACCGAAGGGACTTCTTCTAGTTTCAAAGCAACTTTCTTCAAAATCTTCCCTTTCCATTCTGATAAGATATTTTTAACTCCTAAACATTCTTCTAATTGCAAAACAAACTTTGAGATTCCCTTATCGATAGCTTTTCAAAGGCAAGACTCTTTAAAAGAGTACAATCGAAATTTCGTGCCTTTCATGAAAAGGTCTCTTAGGTTACTAGAAAGCAAAGGAGGTATCAGCTGTGACTACATGTCCTAAATCAGCATCAATAAAGCTTTGGAATCTCTTACTTTTACAACAACAAGGTTCTTTAAGGATAGCAGATTTTGAATGCTCTGAAAGCCTTTTACCTATCTCTCCATAGTCGGAAGCCTTTTGTCCTAAAGTTTTTACATACTTCCAAGCTACTACTGGATGCTTCCAAATTCTTCTCACAAAATGAGGGAGAGAATCCATTAATTCATGAGACTTCAAAATGGAGTTTAAGCCTATCTTGTCAAGTGAGGGAGAAGTGAAAATACAAATCAAGAGTTTCCTTATTTAGATAGACTTTGAAAGGAAGCTTTTACTTTCAAGAAGCGATCCAACGAAGTTTTAAGTTGTATATAATGGAGCTTATTTAGATTCAAATCCTCAAAAGAGAAGTTTTCCAAGGTGTATTGAAGTTTAAAAAGAACTTTGACATTATATTTTTCAAAAACTTTTATTGAAAAAAGACCTAGTGACATTAATCTATCTAGGTAGAGTAGTCTTCTTTTATAGTCTCGAGAAGCAAAAACTCTTGGAACTGAGGAAGTTAAAGGAACTAAAGGAGGAGGAAGTGGAGGAAGAGGAAGTGAGGGAGGCAACTCACGAACTACATGTGAGATTGCAGGAGAGCTAGGACAACCTCGTAACATAACTTTAGGTTTCCATACGATGTTAGGTGTATGACTATGTTGGTAATGAGGAATGTTAAAGAGCTTGATATGAGTTCTCCACATCAAAGGGTTCTTTTTAGAGGTTCTTTTATTTTTACGAAGAGTTGATTTTCCTTCCAAATTAAAACCTCTTGGGAAGAAAGTGTGTAAAGTTCTCATCCAAAACAATTCACGAGGACGAGCAGCCTTGTAAAATGGCCCTCTATATGCTCAATGGGAAAGCAATGAAAAGATTCAAACTTTGCCATTGCTGCATATAAGGGTTTTGAATTCTCAATTAAGGAATTCTTCCTATGAACTTTTCTAGCTTCCCTACCATGTTCTTGAAAACGAATAAAAGCTGTCCTACACGTTTGTCCTACATAAAGCATATTACTACTATGTATGTTATAGACAACATAAATTACTTGCGTGGCATGAATAGGACTAATAGAAACAGAAGTCTTGAGATGCTTGTTTCTAAGACGTCTTAGTTTATTAAGAATTCTTATGTTATTATTAGTATAATGAGTGCTAACTAATAAAGCCTTAAAGTTAGACCAATTAATGTTACCTTCCCCAAAATCATGAAGATTATTCATGTTTGACCTAGCTAAAAAGTTATACCTTTCTCTATATATGTTTCTTCTAACTTTTTTGTTTTGATTTACCGAGCTAGACCCAACTAAATCACCTACCAAAGAGACAAGACCATCACTAGAATTTCCAATGTTGTTCGGTGAGGTCAAACGATCCAACATTGGGAAACTTGCTTGCACTCTCCCTGCCCATCCCAAGGCAGTTTCTCCCTTGCTATATCCCCTAACTCTAGCAGGAGCGAGACTAGTATTTAGGGGGGGGCTTGCTTGCACAGTCGTTACTCGTCCCAAGGTAACTCCTCCCTTACTACTACAAGGGAATGTCACAGGAGCCAGATGACATCCCAAGAGATTAAATGTAGTTATGCTGTAATAATTTGGGGCTGAGCTGCTATACTCCCCCATAGACTCTCAGTCTCTAACTGATGTTGATGATTTTGGTGTGCATTTTGTCCCACAGACTCTCTCTCTCTCTCTCTCTCTCTCTCTCTCTCTCTCTCTCCCCCCGTTGAGATGCGATGGCATCGAGACGTGCTACTATGACAGATCAGACAGCAACATGCACATATAGCATCACAGGCTGTGGAGGCAGACCGAGCACAACGACATGTCACATATTTCTACAGTGGGGGGGAGGAGGAGGAGGAGCTAGCTGACCTGCGAGCATTGTAAATCAGTGGAGGAAGTCGACATGATACCGTCGACCGAGGGACATAGAGTCCACACACGACATAGAGAGTGACCAGGGCATGCACCATCAAGGTTCGACCCATCTCTGCCTCCTCAGAGAGGATCACCCAAGACGAGGAGCCACCCTTGACATAGCCCACCAGCGGATACAATGGTCGAGGAGACCACACCCTCTGCCACAGGGTGAGACAGCTCGA
This sequence comes from Dipteris shenzhenensis, assembly GCF_047967505.1. Taxonomy (NCBI): domain Eukaryota; kingdom Viridiplantae; phylum Streptophyta; class Polypodiopsida; order Gleicheniales; family Dipteridaceae; genus Dipteris; species Dipteris shenzhenensis. The sequence goes on from NC_141625.1 coordinate 37,388,953, forward strand.
CAAACACAGATTCGAGAGATCTTTGCAGCCCACTAGAGAGCTACTACGATGCCGGGTTTCAGTTTTCAGTTCAATGTCGAAGTCTCAGCTCTAGTTTTGTTTGAGTTTCTGAGTTTTGAGATATATAGCTATAGCTTAGGCTAGCATAGCACTCAGCAAGGTCCCTAGCCCGCCCTTTGAGGCTTGTATGATTTTCCACCTCTATTTGATGTACTTTGTCCTTTCTTTATTTTTCTCTCTGGGCTTGGTACCCTGCAATAGCCGGTACAATGATAAGTGTAAGCCTCCGTGCTGTTTGAGGCTAAGCATCACCTTCTGAGTGAGGCAGAGGCAATACATGAGTATCGCCGTCTAGTCTGCCGGAAGAGGCAAATCTTTGTTCACCAAAACGAGGAGTTAATAAGCATTATGTTTAGTAATAACTCTTAAGAACTTCTCGAGTGATGAGCTCCCTCCCCTTTCATGCACACCACACTATGGCACTCCTACACACGCACACTGTATGACATTTCTAACCAACCATCACCTAACCTCTCACAATTACCCCATCCTACCTCTTGCACACTTTTCACAGCCGGTGGCATCAAACATGAGCCAATGGTAGATATTCCCCTACCTTGTGAGCCTTCAAAAATCCATGCCCCATCTACACAAAAACCAAGAAATTTATGTCTACAATATACATTCACTATGCTTCATCCTTGATTACAGCTTAAGTCACTCAACATCACTCACCAAAAGGTTACCTACTCGTGACCCTTTGTAACCCATTTTATGGCAAGGCTACATAGTAACGCAGCATAAAATAAAGGCTATGAACATAGTGAGACAGTGTGAGAAGCCTATGGATTGAAGAACACATAGGCCAAAACCCCAAAAACAAACAAACAAACATCACAGAACAAAAGAAACTTTTCCAAAGTCTTGAAAATATTAAGGCATCGATTTTCACAAAGCTCAATTGAATCATAAAGTAGCAATGTAAGAAACACAAAACCTTCGATAAATTTAATCAAAATGCTTTGAAATACACCAATCAAATTACTTGGTTGTGTTTATATGTGCCTACCGGTAAATGTATGCACATATGTGTATAGTTTGAGGAAGAATATACATAAGTGCACCATTTTAATCAGCATGATTATGCATGAAGATGCGATTCATACACGGCGGGTTGTGTATATCCGCATGCACGTAAGTGGCCAATTATTGACAAATACGAACATTTTTTGCACATTCACAATTGTGTAAATTGTAGGCTTAAATCAAAATTTACATGGAAATCAAATTGAAAATTCTAACTTGTCCACCAAGGTCACTAGAATCTCAAAATATAATATTTGTTGCATTTCTCACCTCATTAGCCACATTAGAAAGGGCTCGATACAAACCAATGAAAACCGGGATTGTTGCCAATGTTGGTAGACACCCTACAAAAATGAACATACAATTTAAAAAGAAAGACAATGGAGAAATAATAGATTTAAGAAAAAACATAGCTTCTCTTTCACCTGCTAATGGATTCACACCAGCTTGTTTGTATAGTCGTGATGTCTCAAGTTGTATTCTTTCCTGTGAATGGAATTGGTCAATAGTTCAAGAATCAAAGTTTTTAAAAGAAAATACAATATGTGTGGAGCAATAATTTAAACAAAATACACAAAAATATTGAAATTTTGCATAGCTAAAGCTTTAGTAAAGGAATAAAATAAGGGATGCCTTTCCTAAAAGCTTAGCACCACACTTCCACATCTCAAACACTATGAGAGGGATTAAACCAAGAGCACAAAGATGAGCGCATCGACTAAACCCCAATAATGGTCACGACCAAAATCTCCTTTCATCCTTTCTACTCCTTTTAAAATTATCAGCTCTCTTTCTTTCTTCACCTTGCCCTTTGTGGCTGTTACAATTCAAAGCAGAATGAATCCTACAAACTGCTTTCCTCTTTTCTTCTTGTACCCCCTCTTTCACTAGATGATTTATCATTCTGATGGCCCTGTCCAACCAAGTGACAATGCCCTTCTCTTCTTTGTCTTGAGAAAATTGTTCCAAATTCAGCATATATTACAATCATCTAAACATCATTTAGCAAAGAAACATTAAGGTTTTAGTATGTGTTACTACAATTGTCCTACTTTCCTCTCCTACATCCACAATAAACGGGCTAATGGTAACTTAGGGTTGTAGCATATCTACATTTTCTTTACCAACATGTAATGGATGTTTATTTTCATTTGTTGCTTTGCACGCATGTTTACTAACCATGTGTGTGAGTTTACCAACCAGATGTTTATTTCCACTTATTTCAATTATTACTTGCATGCATGTTTACTAACCATGACTGTGAGCATCCATGTGTTGTAAGAGGACGACACAAACTAGCCAATTCTTGAGTGATAGTCTATAGAGGATCAGAGTAGTAGCAGTAGACCATAGACATAGCACCAATCACTTCAGAGGAGCACAGGTCACAGTGACGCCTCCTCTGGTTGTGGGATGGTCAGCCCCTCAAGGGATATAGTGAGATTCGAGCGAGTGGTTTTGGCCGTCCAGAGTAGGGCACTTGGAGAGATGTGTGGAAATGTTTTTTTTGTCGTACACCCCGAGATGCATCAATCGTTGCCTCCAGCTAGAGGCAATCGCTCGGAACCCTTCGAGAGAGTGACATTGTATGGACCAACAGCTGCTCAAAAGGTCATTTTCAGATTTTGGCCACGCTTCTAGGCTAGCCGGCGGCCAATAAAGATTACTTAATTCTTCTAAATGGTTGCCCGTGGGAGTCTACCCACTGGTCCTTGGCTGGAGCAGATGCACGTTGACGGGAGCTGCAACCACTAGAGGAAGGGAGACCTTGAGACAATCTCGCACAGTCTCTGGAGCTGCCCTGCAGCACAGAGGGTTCAGCAAGCCCTTCGGATAGTGGCTCAAACACAAAAGTCACAATGGACTCCCCCTTCTCGGCAGCGTCCTATTTCTTCCTCAGAGGACAGTGTTTGGGAGTGAGAACTCCAATCATGATTAACTATACATAGCAAAGCTGGAGAAAGAATGTCCCAGAAAGCCACAAAAAAACAAGTCCATCCTCTCCCAGAGATTTCTAATGATCACATTCATGTAAAACATCAGAGAGCTCTTGACGTGTAAAACGCTGCTGCCGTTCAGCAGCTTGATGTGAATCCATAATAAGATGAACGTCTGACAAAAATACTTCTCTGGCTTATACTTCATGGGTTGAGGTGCCATGAGCAAAAGCAAACAAATTCTGAAAATGAACAGCATATGGTTCTGCAAGCTGCAATTTACAGCATGTTCAAAGGTGAATACCATTTCTAGCCCTGTGTGTATTAAACGCCTGTCTTTAATGGTGCAAATTTTTTGAAAGGCTTTAGATGAACATACCCTTGTCTAGCTGTCTGGCTCTTATCTGCCAGTTAAGGAGCTTTCGATTATCATTTAGCATTAAAAGTATGCCGAGCTTCACATAGAGTTGGAAGACCATGATTCTGCAATTCTCTAACCTGGCTGAGTTCAACCAAAGCTTTGCTAATGCGAACTTGCATCCTGTTTGCAAGCCATGCCAAAGGGTTTGCAGTAAGCATAGCCGTGGTGGATGTTCAGGTAGGTGAGGGCATTGAAGGAAATCTAAAACCATCTGAGAAGGAAAAAAGCGACCACCTTTTTCACAATGCCAGCAAAATGAACATGCTGTAAATAACTATTGTTGATGATGATCAAGCGCTTGCACTACAAAGGTCTTCAACCCCTGTGCCATCCACACTGGTGCATGATCCAAGCCCTAGCATGTATGATCAAGCCATAATTGAGTGAAAACATTTTATTGTAAGGCATGAAGAATATGCCATCTATCAAGCCTTGCCCAATATTCTTGGCATTCTCCATTGTCATATGCTGCTGATCGGTGGGCTCAAAATCAGCATGCCTGGATATACGTACAATCATAATGCCCATTTGCAATCTGCCATGAGTTCGAACCAAGCAATGTCAAGAAAATCTGGCACATTGTTAAAATCACCACATAAGAAAGAGTTTTCCTTCCATGGGTATTTGAGCATTTGAGCCCATAAGACACCCCGATTTCGGGACTTTTGAGGAGCATTCACAGCTGCAAATTTCAAAGATATTACCTTCAAGGAGGAATTGCACAACCATCCATATACCTGCATGCTATGGTAGGCTTAGGCAAATGTCGAATGAGCACTACCAAGCAAGAATACACACCCATGCCAGCAAAATGCCCAACACTCCCAGTGAAAGAATAATTATTATGTTCTTCTAATACAACCACATGAGGCTACATTGTATGCATGTAATCCTACACTAGTCTCCATTATTTAGCATTACATAAACTCTCTACATTGTAAGAAACACTTTATGTGCATATATTTACAGAGGTAGATATGCACATTGTGTACATTGTAAGAGACATTTTATGTGCATCATATTTACAATCAGAGGTAGATATGCACACTGGCAAAGAGAATGGATACCAACTTTCCATGGGCACACCAGAAGCATCAGCCAAATCTGTACACCTTTCCAAAACTGGCTCCTCAAAGACCTCATCCGAGTTTGAAGTAATATGACCGGATGCATTTGTGACCACTTTGTCAAAGAGGACATCTCTGTGCTCTTATAAGGGACAATCATTTAATATCCCACAATTTGCCTACACCCACAACATCATGCACAAATTTGGAACCCAAAGAGGAAGTCCCAGCTGTAGGTACTCCATGAGTGCAATTTCGACAAATCCTACACCTGGTCTTTTTAGGGGATTGCCAAGCTCTCAGAGCTGGCTTTTCTAAGACAGGTGGGCTTCCCCAAATGAATACCTATATACACCAAAAATGCAGGGAGGTTTGAATATCTTAAATATACACGTCCATATACTTGCTAGAAAAGGTATGACATTGGCTAATTTTTTAGGTTTCAAAGCCGTGGTGCAACATGCTTCTGAGCCTTATGGCTAGTATGCATACTCTTGCATTTGATCACTGAGTGGTTGATCTTCTTTCATGGCCACATTAAGGGCTGGCTTTTTGCTTCTTAACTGATTGCTAAGGTCTCTCTTGACTTAAATTGCGCAGAAGACAAGACTCTAATGGTAATTCTATGAGATTGGAAAGTCTCAATTGGTCAAAATGTTTTGCAGAATGTTCGCTGTTATACAGCCCCAAAAAGCCTACTTTCTCAGTACTTTTGGCATTACGAAAGTGAAAAATGTTATTGATGATGCTGGGTATGTCTTGTCATTTCCTCAAGCTGCAGCACAATACAATGTATGTATGCATCATAGGCCTTTATGACATGACATTTGTGACTTGCATCAGCCTTTTTCTGCCAGTCCCACCTGTACAAGAAGAGAACAGACTGCAGGATTACGTTATTTGTAGTACCAGGGAAGAGGGAGTGATTTGCCCCTTCACAAGCTCTTTGCTGCAAGTTTGCAGAAGGTCCATCTTCCTTCACATTAAGTGCATCGTCATGCTGACCGAGTGTGGCATATGGATAAACCTCTTCCTTGGTGGCTGCATCAGCTCTCCTCCAAGTTACCCCTTAAGCAAAAGGTTTATCTATGGCGATGTGTACTTGTATATTTGCTGTTGGCAGATTTCTTGTAAGAAGACACAACTATGCTGTTTGCCTGTCTTGTGGTTTTCATCTTGAGACGGTGCCCAATCTTTTATGGAAATGCCCAACAGCCCGTCAACTTTTTGACAGGTTGTCAGCTGATCTAGAAGCCTGTTTTCCCAGCAAAAGGTTTGGCAGATTTTTCTGGCAGTTTGGCAAGTTGCAAGCCAACATGGTTCATCATCAAACACCTTTCGTTAGATCAGATTATGGGCTCTCTGGCTGCATCGGACTCATGCTCTTTTTGGGGATGGAAATTTCCACACTTCAGGCATTCATAGAAGCAATCTCTGCATGATTGTTTGCAATTAGATGATATTGATCAGGCTTCCTTTGATGTGTTTGTATACTGGTTTTGACTTTCATACTTCCTGATCCCTCACTTTGAGAGTTCCTCTTACTATATGACTGGCTTTTCCATAATATACATAGTGGCTTTACAAACAAAAGTAAAAGTGTGTAAGTGTGAGTGTGAGTGTGAGTGTGTGTGTGTGGAGAGTCTGAAATATTCATAAGATTGCAAGAACGGATTCCTCAGTCATGCCTGGAAATAGTTTCTCTTTGCTTTTGATTTCCTGTTGAGGCTCTCTGTTTTTTTGAGACCCTCATGTAAATTTTGCTGATAATATAATCATGGATTTACCAAAAAAAGAGTGAGTGTGTGTGTGTGTGTGTGTGTGTGTGTGTGTGTGTGTGTGAGAGAGAGAGAGAGATACACCCTCCAAAGACAGTACCCACGATAAGTAAAATTTGTCGCTATGAAACATTTTACACAAAGGCAACTGAGCAAGGAAACGTGAAAAATTTTAATTAGCATACATATCTATGTATAATGTAACAAAACCCCCTTATCCAAACCCATAAGGATAAATTCTACTAATGACCCTCCTCATGTAGAGTCCTTGAGCTACATTATTTCCTCACCAAGTAATCGAGAGCATGCAAAAGGTACACGTTCATCATTAGTAAAACACTACTCCCCAATGCCTCTGTAATGTTATATTGGGCATTGTGTGCCCACACACAAGCACTCAATAAAATGTCGACTAAAATAACCACAAGGCAGAGCATCTAAAGCAAACCTGATTTCCAGCATAACGTTGTTGGATAGCTTTGATCTTGGGTGACAATTTCTGCATTGCCAGAGTTGATTCAACCTGTCAAGGAGAAAATTAACAATTTAATCATGTGATCCAAAAGAAAAAATTCAAGCATTGAAGTGACCAGCTACCAAGGTCGATGGGCCACAAACGATATATGTAAACAAAACAAAACTGTATCTTTCAAAACAAATTTGACATAGGCAAGCAGCCCATGAAAATTTTTGGGGACTTGTAGAACCTAACTAGGCAAACAAAGCAAGGCCCTAGAATGTGTTTTACAAAGGTCCTTAAGAACCAAGTTTCAACTTTAGGAGGACCTATGATACCAAACACTCCACCAAAAGATTTACACGTATTTATGAATCACGCAATGGTACATCAGTGATCAATGTGTGAACTCACATAATCCACTCTCTAATACTATCTACAGAAAGAGTTTATAACACTGCAAGATGATGAGGAGAAATTGCAACCTGGGTCTTAAGTGGCATATCAAGAACTACTTATGTAGATGGCCATGTAGGAGAACGGTATTTCTTGTTCATTTGATGTATTCTAATGACAAGGTCTTCACACTATTCTGATGGAATCAGACTAAATCTACAACTTCACTCTAATCTATAGGTAGGTGGCTCTCAATCCAAAGATACTCAATTTATCTCACATGCAGTAAATTTGTAGTGTCATGAAAGAAATCTCAATGTGTAACATGGACACATCTTCCTAACAATTGCCTCATGGATGCACATGCTTGGCTAACATACTTGTGTCAATAGAACTTCTTTTGCAAAAAAATCACATTTGGATTCTTTAGAAAAAACATAGGTATCTCTGAGCAACTAAAACACTTTTCTCAAATGTTCCATATGCTTTTTCCTTGTTTTACTATGGATAAGGATATCATCCAAGAATACTACAACAAATTTTCCTAAATATGGCCTCTAAGACACTATTCATAAGTGTCACAAAAGTTGTTGAAGCATTTGTTAAACCAAGAGGCATTACTCTAAACTGATAATGCCCATAACTAGTATGAAATGATGTCTTAGAGACATCCACTTCTCTAATTCCCACTTGGTAATAAACCAATCTTAAGTCAAATTTAGTACAATATTTTACCCTGTGCAATTTGATCAAGAGCTTATCAATGTGAGGAATAGGACACTTATTTTTTATTTGTGATTGTATTTAAAGCACGTCAACGTATGCATAATCGCAAAGTACAATCAGTTTTCTTTACCAGTAAAATTGGAAAGATAAGGTAAGCTACTTGGTCAAAATTGGCCTTTCCTAAGATATTCAATTAATTGTCTTTCGACCTCACGTACTTCCATTTCACTAAATCTATTTGGGGGATTTACAAACAGGTGCAGATCTAGGATTCATATCTATCTTATGATCTACTTCTCTCTCAGGGACTAAACCATCAAACAAAGCAGACAGAAAAACATCAGAAGAAATATTCTTGAGTTTGAGGTTTCTTGGACGGTGTCTGAAAATCCTCCTCCTTAAATTGCCTCTCCCTTTGTCAATTGGAAAATTTATTGAGCCTAGGAGCAAAACCAGTTTGTTCTAAAGTTCCAACTCTAGGTTTTCCCATAGTATCGTGATATATCTCGACACACCTGATGGCTTCCTCAAAGGTTTTAGGAGAATTTCTTCTCACCTCAACCTTGTAGGTGTCTTTTAAACCCCTCACGAATCCTCGAATTCATCTACAACAATGGGACCCTTTTATAGGGCTCAAGCTCTCTTAGACTAGTCATCCAGATCTACAGACTAGGTCAGTCCTACTCTTGACTGATCTGCCACATGGCAGGTGCCTATTGGTCTAACCACCTCCTATACTGCTTGCAGTCTGCTCATATTTGGCCCAACTACTGTCTGCAATCTGCCGACCTGTCCTGCTACTGTCGACTGCCTAGACTAGGCCTTACGTGAGCCAGTAGACTACCGAATCTGTTTGCTCCCTATTCCATCTGATGACCATTTCCTAGGCTCCCATAAGATCAGTCCGCCCCAATGACGTTCAAGGAATTGGGACTATCATTGATACAGGAAGAACAAGGACATGAAGTAAGAGGGAGCCAGCAATGAGAAAAGTTTACCACTTTTGAGAAAGGGAGAAAGGGAGCGGTAATGAGAAATGCAAGCTTGGATAGGGTGAGCCTTAAAAAAACAATTCTACCGAGGATGGGGAAGGATCTCACAGTGACAGCAAGGAAAAGAAGAAAAGGTGTTCCTACTGTGATGAGCCTGGGATCAGAAAAAAAAGAGAATCAGTCCAAGGAGGAAGGGTCTGAACCAGAGAGAACCAACTAGTGATGAACAAAATGGCGAATCTGACATAGGGGGAGCACCAGGCTTCTCCTTACGCCCCCAATGTACCTTCTTCAAATGACTTCAGTGGGAACAAGTGGAAAAGGTAAATGGCCCTCCTTATAAAGGCCTCGAGAAGGCAGAAGGCTCGCAGAAGGTGACTGAACAGGAAGGGAGATCGGAGGCCGGTCCCAAATCAGGCTGACCAGACTGCCAAATAGATCTGGTCCACAAACAGCGCCCCTCCCTCACTTTTGAAAATCAGCAGCTGCTTGTACCTTTTATGTTTTGCAGACCAGTTGTCCATGATTAAAGCCTATGATACCAAACACTCTCCCCAAAAGATTTACACATATGTATGAATCACGCAATGGTACATCAGTAATCAATATGTGAACTCACATAATCCTCTCTCTAATACTATCTACAGAAAGAGTTTATAACACTGCAAGATGAGGAGGAGAAATTAGAACCTGCATCTAAAGTGGAATTCCAAGAACTACTTATGTAGATGGCCATGTAGGAGAACGGTATTTCTTGGTCATTGGATGTATGCTCATGACAGGGTCTTCCACTATTCTGATGGCATCAAACGAAATCTACAAGCCTGAGATTTGTGAGGGCAAATACTAACTTCTCACTCTAATCTATAGGTAGGTGGCTCTCAGTCCAAAGATACTCAATTTATCTCACATGCAGTAGATTTGTAGTGTCATAAAAGAAATCTCAATGTGTAACATAGACTCATCTTCCTAACAATTGCCTCACGCATGCGCATGCTTGGCTAACATACCTGTGTCAATAGAACTTTTGCAAAAAAATCACATTTGGATTCTTTAGGCAAAACATAGTTACCTCTAAGCAACTGAAACACGTCTCAAATGTTCCATATGCTTTTTCCTCGTTTTACTATAAATAAGGATATCATCTAAGAATATACACCTTTGTAAGACTAGAATATGTCCAATCATACAAATTTAGATTTTTTGTTATTCTAAAGACCAAAAACCTACACAAAAAACAAGAGAGAAAATGAAAGAGAAGAAAAAAGAGGTAAACAAAAACTTTTATGAAAAAAAAAGGAAGACATACTTAGCAATCAAAGCAACACTATGTCGTCATCAATGCCCAAGCATAGGTAGCTATATTGGGTTTCTAAAGACCCACGGAGTCTCGCCCCCAGTGCTTACTAACATACGTCAAATAAACAAAAGAGAAAGAAAACAAGAAAGAATTAAGGAAGAAGGTGACAAAGCAAAAATAAACAAGCAAGTCAGGAAACAAAATCTTCCAAAAAAAAAGAATAAACCTCTCCCTCCCTCTCTTTCTCTCTCTCTCTCTCTCTCTGCTCCAGCTACATACATCTCGGGCTTGGGGGGGAGATCAGAAGTTCCCCACCAAGACCAAGTTCTACCGCGACCATTCCCTAAGAGTCTCGAAGAAGGGCTTCATCATCAGACCCCAGTACCTCGAGGACAAGGGAGTCTCACATGCACTGAGGATCACCATTGGGAAGATGCGGGTCTCATCTCATCAACTGAGGGTTGAGACAAGGAGAGCAGCATGTATACCCAGAGAGCAGTGGATCTGCATGTTATGCACACTAGGAGAGATTGAGACAGAGGAGCATTTTCTCTGCACCTGCCCAGCCTACTACGAGATCCGAGGGCGATACCATTGTCTTTATCAGGACAAGAGTGAGTTCGGCCCGCTATCGCGATTAATCCACTTCCATGACCAGCTCTGCATTGGGCTGTATCTACTTGAGATGTGCCGCCACAGGGAGACCTTGCTACAACAGATCAAGGAGCAGTAGGAGGGGACCAGACCACAAGATACACACGCTGACCAGACACAGCGGCATGTCACAGATTTCTATACTTTTGAGTCAGCTCCAGAACACAGTGAGGTGGAGGAGGAGCTAGATGATATGCGGGCGGTATGGACTACTGAGAGAGGATTGCAGAGGTTACCCATGACACGGAGAGCGACCAGAGCACACTTGATTGAGGTCCGACCTATCACAGCTTTCCTCAGAGGAGATCGCCCAAAACAGGGGGTCACTCTGAACATAGCTCAGCGGGTTCAGATTTCGAGGAGACCACGCCCTCCTCTGCCACCACAACGTGAGACGGCCAGACGGACATAGATCCAATATATCTTTGCCGCTCATAGACGAGCCACCACAGTGCCGGGTTTCGGATTCTGAGTTCCAATTCCAATTCTAGCTCCAGCTCTCTCCTCCCCACTTCAGATAGCGCATGATACAACATGACATGACATGATATGATACCACATGTTTTGTTTTCGATTTTGCTTGAGCTACTGAGATCTTTTTTATTTCAGCATAGTATAGTACTCAGCAAGGGCCTTAGCGTGCCCTTTGCTCCAGCCCTTTGTGGCTTGTATGAGTTTTTTTCACTTTTGGTATTTTCCGCACTTTGTCCCTTAGGCTTGCGAGGCCTTTCGCAGACTTTAATCTCTCTCTCTCTCTCTCTCTCTCTCTCTCTCTCTCTCTCTCTCTCTCTTATTGAAAACATGAAAAGCTAAAAGGACCCTTTACACTTATGTATCGCTTCCTACAAAGAGGCAAAATTACATTCCTAACTTAGAAAGCACAAGCATACTCAATCAAACTCTCTTTTGAAACTAAGAGAAAAACAAGCTATTCAGCTCCCCACTTTTTGTTTTCGCTTTAATTTCAATCATTCTAAACATACCTAAGGCCGATACACCAAAAATAAAAGACTTAATATCTACGATTGTGCATACTTTTTTTATTACTTTCCTTGGATTATATCTCTTGTGTAATAGTAAAGTGACCAAATTATTACATTGAGTGATAAAAGACTCCTTAGTTGTAGGCAGAAAAATCTATGGAATTGGGAAGAAATGACTGCATATTTTGCCAAATCAGAAATGTTTGAGTCAATGTGAGGCATTTTTATGAGTAAACCACTATCTTCAGGTTGTATCTTCAAGTTGTTCATGTTTATCGTATCCATCAACCCCTAATCCTATGGTAGATTAAGAAAGTATAAGATCTAAGAAAACACAAGAATCCCCTCTTGAAGTGCGGTTCAGTTCACAAGAGTCACGAGGATAGATTCCTTCTCCCAAACCACAAGCATCTTTAGTGCCAGATGAGCATAGGCATCATCTTTATTGCTCCTCTTGCCAGCATACCACTCTGTTGGCCTAAGACCTAGGACACCTTGCACCTGTATCTTGAATACCTTCCCTTCTCCTCCCTTGCCCATCGACTCGTGCACGGTCAATGCTTGCAATGGAAAGTGTACAATGTGGGAGCACATGTCGGCAAATGCAATACAAAGTTCTATTTGTGCTCTCCCTTCAACTTGGCCTGTGTCAGCATTTGCTTCTGGACCACTAGCCATCTTAGTCATATGGACTAGGGCACTGGCTGTTGTCTTTCCGATGGCCCCTTTCTCCTCTTAAACGCGTAACTTGGCTAAGCTTATGTAAAATGATAGGACACGTGTTGATAGAAATAAGACGTTGCATAAACTCAAATTCATAAGTGAAAAGATAAAAGTTTGCTACAAAGACGGCACAATTAATTGTGCCCATGGGGATTCCGATAAGTTGTTGAAACAAAGAATCACATATTGTGATGTAAGGATTATCTAAAAGGAAATCTATCCAAGAGCAAACATCTTCAACACTTAGTACCTTTGTGTATCTTTTCTTTTTAGAACCGATGTCATGATCTTTTATTATTTAGCCAAAAAAAGTCAAAGCATAAACTGTTTTCTCAACTTTTAGTACTTTGCATCTATCTTCAAATCTTAGCTTGAAAACTTCAGCCACTAGCTTTTGATTCTAAACTTTAGGTCTTCCAGCTCGATCTTTGTGTAAAGCGTAGTAAAATCATAGGTTTGAAGAAGAACAGGAGACTCTTTTTCATGAATGCTTCAAGAGGAATTAAAAAATTTTACAACAGGAATCACTCCTACAGAGTCACTTAAAATCTAACTTGAGTGTGAGGGGGACATCTGCCTCCTTTAATAAGTCCCTCCAAAGTTCATGGACACTAGGCAACATGGCTTTGAAACATTAGCTTAGCTATTTAGAGACATCCATCAAAGTCGTCTCACAAGCAACTACAATAAATATTGGCTTTTATGGAGTTTTGTGAAACTTCCAAGCAGCACAAAGAAAAGGGATACTTGGATTGCAAGCAAACCCAAAAGACTTGCAAAAACTCTGGTGTTTTGCCCCTTTTGAGAAACCAAGGCAGGGGCATAAGTTTTGGCAAACGAGTTCACTTCTCTCAAAAGACATTCTAAGTAAAACTTTTTGCAAAAAAAAACAAAATGATTGGAACATTTGTCCATATAAGAAATGACAAAATTCCTATGGAATTTTTGGAGAACACTCTCATCTTCTTTAGAAAGATGGTTACTTTGCTTTGAGCAATTAAAGGAAGGGACTTCTTCTAGTTTCAAAGCAACTTTCTTCAAATTTTTCCCTTTCCATTCTGATAAGATATTTTGAACTCCTAAACATTCTTCTAATTGCAAAGCAAACTTTGAGATTTCCTAAGAGGCAAGACTCTTTAGAAGAGTACAATCGAAACTTCATGCCATTCATGAAAAGGTCTCTTAAGTTACTAGAATGCAAATTGAGGTATCAGCTGTGACTACATGTCCTAAATCAGCATCAATAAAGCTTTGGAATCTCTTACTTTTACAACAACAAGGTTCTCTAAGGATAAAAGATTTTGAATGCTCTGAAAGCCTTTTACCTATCTCTCCATAGTTGAAAGCCTTTTGTCCTAAAGTTTTACATACTTCCAAGCTACTACTAGATGCTTCCAAATGCTTCTCACATAATGAGGGAGAGAATCCATTACTTCAAGAGACTACAAAATTGAGTTTAAGCCTACTTTGTCAAGAGAGGGTACAAATCAAGAGTTCCTTTATTAGATAGACTTCCTTGCTTTGAAAGGAAGCTTTTACTTTTAAGAAGCGATACAACGAAGTTTTACGTTGTATATAATGGAGCTTATTTAGATTCAAATCGTCAAAAGAGAAGTTTTCCAAGGTGTATTGAAGTTTAAAAAGAACTTTGACATCATATTTTTCAAATGAAAAAAGACCCAGAGACATTAATCAGTAGGTAAAGGAGTCTTCTTTTACAGTCTCGAGAAGCGAAAACTCTTGGAACTGAGGAAGTTAAAGGAGCTGAAGGAGGAGGAAGTGGGAGGAAGTGAGGGAGGCAACTCATGAATAACATGTGAGATTGCAGGAGAGCTAGGACAACTCTGTAACATAACATTAGGTTTCCATACAAGGTTAGGTGTATGACTATGTTGGTAAAGAGGAATGTTAAAGGGCTTGATATGAATTCTCCACATCAAAGGATACTTTTTAGAGGTTCTTTTATTCTTACGATGAATTGATTTTCCTTCCAAATTAAAATGTCTTGGGAAGAAAGTGTGTAAAGTTCTCATCCAAAATAATTCACAAGGACGAGCAGCCTTGTAAAAATCCTTGGCACTATTAAATGGCCCTCTATATGCTCAATAGGAAAGCAACGAAAAGATTTGAAACCAGACTTTGCCATTGCCGCATATAAGGGTTTTGAATTCTCAATTAAGGAATTCTACAACAAATTTTGAATTCTCGATCCTCTAAGAATACAACAAGACCAAGTTAAGCTACTTGGTCGAATTCGGCTCTTCCTAAAATATTCAGTTAATTGTCTTTTGACCTCACATGCTTCCATTTGACTAAGCCTATTTGGGGGTTTACAAGCAGGTGCAGGTCCAAGAATTATATCTATCTTATGATCTACTTCTCTCTCAAGGACTAAACCAACAAGCAAAGCACATAGAAAAGCATTAGAAGGAATATTCTTGAGGTTGAGGTTTCTTGGACGGTGTCTGAAAAACCTCCTCCTTAAATTAGCTCTCTTTTTCAATTGGAAAATTTATCGAACCTAGGAACAAAACCAGTTTGTTCTGAAGTTCCAACTCTAGATTTTCCCGTAGTATCGTCATATAGCTGGGCATACCTGATGGCTTCCTCAAAGGTTTTAGGAGAATTTATTCTCACTTCAACCTTGTGGGTATCTTTTAAACCCCTCACAAAACCTCTTCTCTTTTGGAATTCATCTACAACAATGGGGCCCTTTTATAGGGCTCAAGCTCTCTTAGACTGGTCATCCCCGTCCACAAACTAGGTCAGTCCTACGGTTGACTGGTCTGCCATATAGAAGGTGCCTACTGGTCCCACCACCTCCTATATTGCTTGCAGTCTGCTCCTATTTGGTCCAACTGCTGTCTACAATCTGCCGACCTGTCCTGCTACTGCCGACTGCCTAGACTAGGCCTTACGTGAGCCAGTAGACTACCAACTCTGTTTGCTCCCTATCCCATCAGATGACCATTTCCTAGGCTCCCATAAGATCAGTCCGCCCAAATGACGTTCAAGGAATTGGAACTATCGTTGATACAGGAAGAAGTGGGACATGAAGTATGAGGGAGCCGGCAATGAGAAAGGTTTACTACTTTTGAGAAAGGGACTGGTAATGAGAAATGCAAGCTTGGATAGGGTGAGCCTTAAAAAGACAATTCTACTGAGGATGGGGAAAGATCTCACAATGAGAGCAAGGAAAAGAAGAAAAGGTGTTGTTACTGTGATCAGCCTGGGATCAGAAAAAAAAGAGAATCAATCCAAGGAGGAAGGGTCTGAACCAGAGAGAACCAACTAGTGACAAACAGACTGGAGAATCTGAGATAGGGGGAGCACCAGGCTTCTCCTCATGCCCCCAATGTACCTTCTTCAAATGAAGAAGGAACATTGGAGATTTGGAAGAAGGAATCAGATTAACTGCCCTCATCTGTTTTTACATGTCTGGGTTTTTAGTGACCAAAGTAACATAGTGTTTAGAGCCAATGAGTGCATGAACTCAACATTCCACCTCGTATGCTTCTAGAATGCTTATAATGGTTCACATTCAAAGATTGAGAGACTTATTTTAAGAGGCATCATATGCGGTATCAATCCCCCTCTTAAGAATTAAGTTATCATGACGAGAACTTTTTCCCGTGGTATGCTTTGGGGAAGCTGTTAGTGTCGTAAAATTTGGACACTAAGCTCAGTATTAGTTCATTGATGGCCAGATGGAGTGAGTTGACAAGATTCTTGACGATATGCTTCGTGCATGTCTCTTGGAAGCAATCTGACTGGGAAGAGTATCTTCCTGAGATTGCATATCATAGTGCAAAACACACAGCCACTAAGTTGAGTCCACTTGTTTTTATGTATGGATTTCAGCCTAAGGCTCCATGGACAACTGGTCTGCAAAACATAAAAGGTACAAGGAGCTACTGATTTTTTAAAGGGGGGGAGGGATGCTGTTTGTGGACCAGATCTATTTGGCAGTCTGGTCGGCCTGATTTGGGACCCCGGCTTCTCATCTCCCCCTGCTGGTCAGTCAACTTCTGCCCTTTCCAGTCCTATATAAGGAGGGCCGTTTAACTTTTCCACTCATCCCCACTGAAGTCATCCCATTCACACTGAATCTTGTGTGTTGTATGCATATTCTTTCTAAAACCTTGACCCATACATGTAGCACGACATGTGTTGCTTTAGGAAATGATCTTAGCTAGGTTCGAGTCTCTTACAAAATGCTCAGTTTCCTTGTATTTTTAAGAGTGCACAATTCCTTCTTCCAAATCTCCAGCTGTGAGTTCTCTCCTATCTCCATTCCTCTTCAAGCACCATTCACACTGAATCTTGTGTTGTTGTATGCATATTCTTTCTAAACCCTACACCTTATGTATGTCATTGTGTGCTATCTGAAGCATCGTTTTGTATTTTTTTGGAATGTCATACATAGGAAAATTTCAGCTTTTAAGTAAGTGTTTTAAGTCACGTTACTATTTAGTCTTATTCATAGGGGCACGCTACCCCACATGCTCTTTATAATGACTGTACATACATTAGATTCAGATTTGAACCCATGGTTTTGCCACAGATCTTGTACGCTTACACTGCCATCTCTGGAATTAGGAGAACTAGGCATATGACAATTTTAGTAAATGAGATATAATAGGGGGGAAGTAAGTCTGGTTCTGTAGGGAAAAGAAGCTGGACCTGAAAGGGGGAAGTGAGTCTGGTTCTGTAGGGAAAAGAAGCTGGACCTGAAATTTACTACAAAACCTTTTTGATCCAATAAAAACACATGTTCACCTTTTGACACTCAATGAACCCTGATACATCCAGACCTTCACGTTAAATGTTACGTCTCACTTTTTGATTTTGTTTCTCATATAAAGATACCAGTGATCACCAATCATTTAGACTTCAGCCATATCAGATATACCTTTGTAAGACTAGGATGTGTCCAATCATACAAATTTAGATTTTTGTTTGTTCTAAAGATAAAAAATCTACACAGAAAATAAAAGAGAAGAAAAAAGACGTAAACAAAAACTTTTATGAAAAACAAAAGGAAGACATACATAGCAAGCAAAGCAACACTTATGTCGTCATCAGTGCCCAAGCATAAGCAGCTATACCGGGTTTCTAAAGACCTGCGCAGTCTCTTGGGCAAACCCAGTGCTTACTAAAATACGTCCAAAAAAAAAAAGAGAGAGAAAATAAGAAAGGAAGAAGGTGACTAAGCAAATATAAACAAGCAAGTCAAGAAACAAAATCTTCCAAAACAGGAATAAAATCTCTCTCTCTCTCTCTCTCTCTCTCTCTCTCTCTTATTTAAAACATAAAAAGCTAAAAGGACCCTTTACACTTATGTATCGCTTCCTACAAAGAAGCAAAATTACATTCCTAACTTAGAAAGCACAATCATACTCAATCAAACTCTCTTTTGAAACTAAAAGAAAAACGGGCTATTCAGCTCCCCGATTCTTGTTTTCAGCTTATGTTCAATCATTCTAAACATACCTAAGACCGATACACCATAGATAAAAGAATTCATATCTAAGATTGTGCGTGTTTTTTTCATTATTTTCCTTGGATTATACATCTTGTGTAATAGTAAAGTGATCAAATTACTACATTGAGTGATAAAAGACTACTTAGTACATCAGAAATTATTTCAAGTTGGCAAGGCCTGCCTTATGCTGGTTGCAATACAAAGCATAAACCTTCAAAATGAAAGTAGGGCCAGTATATGTATTCAGCCTCAACCATTCAGCAATAGCTAAAGCAAGTCCTGGAATAATTGAGGAATTCACCGCACAGTTGAGAGCAACTTGGAAGATGTGTTCACTGACCAGACATTCTGTAGGCACGAAAAGCAACAGGGATGACCAACATATAAGGCTTTGGGCTTAAATTCAGCTGCAATGCATACACCTGCTTCAAATGAAGCACGAGACATACCATACAAGTTGCAAATGCACAAACTTTCATTGCCTTTCTGTCGCTTTAAAAATTGCTGGATTTGACCTTTTAAAATCTCCCCTAGTGTAAAAGATGGTACAGCAAATATACCAGCATTCAAGACTACATTCAATTAGTGATCAACTCTCTCGATCTATGACCATCATTTGAGCTGTCAGAGAAAATGGCTAAAATTTTTATATACCTGTTGCTTTGTCAAAGGCAGAGTAGCTGCTTTAACGATTATCGTCAACAGAATGATGGCAAATCCGTATGCATATGGTACATGTAAAGTTTGGAAACCATCCTTCAAAACCTGAATAGAAGACAAACATACAGCCATTACAACCAATCTAGAATCGTCTTTGCCTTCACACATATACGACAACACAGAACTGCCATCCACTAAAAAGTTTGCTTAAAGAAAAGATATTCCAACTACATCTCATTCCATAATCACCGACTCAAGTAAATGTGAACCTATTTAGCATCCTAAACATGTAAATCATAACCCATTCATTAAGGCGAGGAGTCTTATTTGCTTCACAAAGCAAGCACATGCTCAAATAAACGGCACGAATCATATCGCTGGAGATGCTACTGCACAACCTAACTACTTCAAGCTTCCCTTTACTTGTGCACAGAAACCCAAAACGCAAATGTACATCACTGAAGATTCTATTGAGCAACCTAACTAGAGCAAGCATTTCGTTTACTCTTTGGAGGATCAAGCGGGGAGACCACAGAGTATTAAAGGTTTTACAAATATAGTACCCAAAGATAAGGAAGCCTAAATATAGATAACAAACACGAGGATGGAAAGAGTGCTATTGTGAAAGGAACAAGAAGCAACCGAAAACATGAATTTCTTCAAAAGCTCAACTGGTTGGATGCGTGCTAGCTGCTACACAGCGACAAAACCTGGCCACATATATATACGGACCCACTGCATTGAGGCATAACACTATTCGTCTAAACAGTACGACAGTGCTGCTAGCTTTCGTAAAGGTGTTCGTAACTTAGTTGAGCAAAATTAATTGCAGTTGCTTATGCTAAGTCCGGAATAGTAACTCCACTGAACCAGGTCTGAAACTACCGGACTTGGAGTCTAGACTGTGATCCTGTTAAATTCTCAAAAGCTGATTTCCAATTATTCGCCTAACCGTTCGTCAAGCAGCATACGTGTAAACGGTGCACATCCCCTTGCATGAAGCTTCCTGTCAATACAATTCCATAGCCATGCAATTCTGGGCCGACAAGACCAGCTATAAGTCAGAAAAGCACCTTGAGAATAAATTCCAGTCCATCCGTAAGCCCACTAAGCCAGTCGCGACTTTGTGTTTGAGCAGTGTCAGCCACAGCGGCGTCGGTAGAGACAGCGGCGTCAGCTAGAGTGTACAGGATACCCTCCGTTCTGGCAACAAACTCGGGGACGGTCCGAGAAATGACTTGGGAGGCTGCTTGGACGCTCTCGAAGTGGTCGAAGCTACAGCGCACAAGAACGGCACCACCGTCACAGTCATGGCTGGGTCGCCTCCTGCTGAAAGGATCAAACGTGAACCGGCGAAAAGAAAAGGATAGGGAGGGGGAAGAAAAACAAAGGGAGGATGAGAGGCTGCGGCAATTAGGGGCTGGAAGGAGGAGATAAGAAGATAGAGATGTCGCCATAGCTCCTCCCTTGGTGAGAGTCGCTTGTGGAAGCGTCTGATCAGAAGAGCTTTCTTCTTGTTCTATCTTCGCTTCTGCTTCTGCTTCTGCTTCTGCTGCTGCTTCTTCTTCTTCTTCTTCTTCTTCTTCTTCTTCTTCTTCTTTCTTCTTCTTCCTCTGGTTGCTGCTTCTGCGTCCGCTTCTTCTTTCTTCGTCCTCTTCCTCTGCTGCTGCTTCTGCTTGTGCTTCTGCTGCTGCTAGGAATGTAGAATGGATTGATCCTCGTGCTTGAATCCTTCCTCCTTTTTCTTCTTCAATCGTCTACCTTCTTCTTAGTCCTCGTCCTCCGGTGCTGGTGCTGGTGCTGGTGCCACGTCTGCTTCTTCTTCCTCTTCTTCTTCTTCCTCGGCTTTTGCTTCTGCCTCTGCTGCTGCTGCTTCTTTGCAGCTGATTCTGCTGAGGAGGCAGCGGCTGCTTCTTCTTCTTCTATGCTGCTGCTGCTTCCTCTTCTTCTTTGCTACTGCTGCTGCTGCTGCTGCATCTTATTCTTCTTCTTCTTGTTTGCTGCTGATTCATATAAGGCTTCTTCTAGCAGCGGTTCACGAGGCTGCTATGCACAGCTGATGTGCGCCGTGCACGCGCTCTCCCTCGGTGATGGCTGTGCGCTGTGAGCTCTGGCTTTGGATGTTTCCTTGGCTTGTGCTACACTCCCCTTTGTATAGTCTCCTGGACTGCCATCGTAACATCCGAATCTTTATCCATTAGATATTTTATTCCCAATATTCTACCTCCATTTATCCCCTTTCAACGTCTTTTTTACCCAAATCAAAAATGAAAAATTAACAAGGTGAATTATATCTATTCATTCATAAGCCCTCCCCTAGCGAAAAAGAAGACATGCAGTCGAGATGATGAGATCCAAACAAGCGAAAAAGAACAAGTGTAGTGGAGATGATGCAGAGGAAAGGGGATGGAGATTTCCGGAGATAATGAATTGAAAGTAAGAGAGCCACCGAGAAGGGCGGGAGAGAGAGAGAGAGAGAGAGAGAGTGTAGAGTAGAGAAAAAGATGGAGCGTTTCAAGGGAAGGAACTAGCAAGTGGAAACTTAGGCCATTGATAATAATTTAGTAATTTCATAGAAGAAAATTAGGAATTTCTCTTCTTAGAGAATCAAACCTCCAATAAGACCTACCCCTCTCGGCAAGGCAAATTTGATTTTCATTTTTCCATATTTATATTTTTGGCCTGCCCCATGGGGGTAGCCTTTATTCAGCAACTGAGCAATCCCCAATTTACGGGGCAATCAAATAGCTCACAGGCTAGCCAAAAGGCCAGCTCTCTCAGCCAAACAAATGGCCAGAAAGTCCAGCTGGTCTGGCCGACCAGATCTGGCCGACCAGTTGGCCGACCAACTGGCAGGCCCACCGACCAGTTGGCAAGCCCAACCGACCAGCTGGCCGACCAACTGGCAGGCCCACCGACCAGTTGGCAGGCCCAACCGACCAGCTGGCCGACCAACTGGCAGGCCCACCGACCAGCTGGCCGACCAGCTAGGTCTGGCCTATAAAAGGCCTCTGCCCTCACACTTCCAGTGACAGGACAGGACCTGCAGCTGCTCCTCATCTCCTCCATCTTTTGCTGCAGGCCCACCTGCTCCATCTACCTCTCCTCTCCACTTCTGCCTCCTCTGCTGCCTCCTCTTCTACCTCTGCTTCCTGCCTCCTGGCTGCTCCATCCTCTCCTCCAGATCTGTCACAACTTCTGCTCCTCTGCTCAGATCTGCTCCTCTACTACAGCTCAGCTCCTTCTGCTCCAGATCTGTCCCATCCTACTCCAGATCTGTCCGCTCCAGATCTGTCCCATCCTACTCCAGATCTGTCCCCTTTTGCTCCTCTACTTCAACTCAGCTCCTTCTGCTCCAAATCTGTCCCATCCTACTCCAGATCTGTCCCCTTCTGCTCCTCTTCTCTAGATCAGCTCCTTCTGCTCCAAGATCTGTCCCAACCTACTCCAGATCTGTCCCCTTCTGCTCCTCTGCTACAGATCAGCTCCTTTTTCTTCATCATATTGCTATTCCAGATAGCCTGAAGGTTCCTTCCTCAGAGCATGCTGGTTTCAGCCATTTCCTAGGGCAGTTCCAGCTCCCATCATCCTCGTCATCATTGAGCTACACGGAGGACTGCGTTACGCTCCCTCTGCTGCTATCTTTTCTAACTGTCTCTCTACATGGAATCATCTTTCTGATTCACCTCAGCCACGGTCCTTCAGACACGTCGGCTTGAGGTTCTTGTATTCAGTTTTTCATATTACCGACAGGCACTATGTTTTCTGAGTTCCGATCTTCAGTTGTATCTTCAGTTGTATCTGAGTATTGTCTATTTTTCTGATCGCTCCACTGCAAACCCTATGGTTTCTCTATCGTTTCTCTATATGGTATCAGAGCCATGGTGATCTAAAAGACCCCAGATCTCTGGTGATCTAAAGATCCTGCTTCTTCATGGAGGCCATAGGTACAGGGAGCATCACTCCTATGAACATATCAGTTTCCTCTTCATTTCGCTGCGCACTAAGGGAGAGAACTCCATCTTCTACTCCCATCCCTCCCTCCCTTTCAGAACTCCATTTTCTACTGCCATCCCTCCCTTCCTTTCTTACCTCCATCTTCTACTCCCATCCCTCCCTCCCTTTCAGAACTCCATTTTCTACTGCCATCCCTCCCTTCCTTTCTTACCTCCATCTTCTACTACCATCCCTCCCTCCTTTTCTAGGTTTCTGGCTTGACACTCCCTATTCCTTCGAAAGAGGGGGTCATGACACTTCACCTCTGCCTCCATCATCGGCATCGACTTCCAGGATCTACAAGTTCTCCCGAGGCGGGACCCTTTCTGTTCACATGTGTCTTGATGACTGTTGTTTCGAATCTTCTACCTGCATGGAGGTGGGGATAGACTTCTCTCTCCCGAGGTCCATGATCGGACACACACTGGCTCACTTTTCAACTCCGACCTCTCTGGATTATCAGCACTGCTACGACAAATTTGTTCTTTCCCTTTGCACTTTCCTCCATCTTTCGGCGGTGAGAGGGGGTGGCTTATTCTCTCAAGCTTCACAGTGTTCTTATTTCTATCTGGTATCATACGTGTAACTACGACACTTGAGGAAGTGAACAATTCCCTTGCAAGGGCACTCCTCTTGTGATCTTCTATTGGGCATTTCATAGGGATAGCCAGCACCACCATCAACATCCCTACACGAAGCTCCAAGCACACAATGTTTGCCCCTTAAAATTGGCAATTGAGAGGGGGTATTCAGCAACTGAGCAATCCCCAATTTACGGGGCAATCAAATAGCTCACAGGCCAGCCAAAAGGCCAGCTCTCTCAGCCAAACAAATGGCCAGAAAGTCCAGCTGGTCTGGCCGACCAGTTGGCCGACCAGCTGGCAGGCCCACCGACCAGTTGGCCGGCCCAACCGACCAGCTGGCCGACCAACTGGCAGGCCCACCGACCAGCTGGCTGACCAGCTAGGTCTAGCCTATAAAAGGCCTCTGCCCTCACACTTCCAGTGACAGGACGGGACCTGCAGCTGCTCCTCATCTCCTCCATCTTTTGCTGCAGGCCCACCTGCTCCATCTACCTCTCCTCTCCACTTCTGCCTCCTCTTCTGCCTCTCCTTCCTGGCTCCTGGCTGCTCCATCCTCTCCTCCAGATCCGTCACAACTTCTGCTCCTCTACTCAGATCTGCTCCTCTACTACAGCTCAGCTCCTTCTGCTCCAGATCTGTCCCATCCTACTCCAGATCTGTCCCCTTCTGCTCCTCTACTTCAGCTCAGCTCCTTTTGCTCCAGATCTGTCCCATCCTACTCCAGATCTGTCCCCTTCTGCTCCTCTTCTCTAGATCAGCTCCTTCTGCTCCAAGATCTGTCCCAACCTACTCCAGATCTGTCCCCTTCTGCTCCTCTGCTACAGATCAGCTCCTTTTTCTTCATCATATTGCTATTCCAGATAGCCTAAAGGTTCCTTCCTCAGAGCATGCTGGTTTCAGCCATTTCCTAGGGCAGTTCCAGCTCCCATCATCCTCGTCATCATTGAGCTACACGGAGGACTGCCTTACGCTCCCTCTGCTGCTATCTTTTCTAACTGTCTCTCTACATGGAATCATCTTTCTTATTCACCTCAGCCACGGTCCTTCAGACACGTCGGCTTGAGGTTCTTGTATTCACTTTTCATATTACCGACAGGCACTATGTTTTCTGAGTTCCGTTCTTCAGTTGTATCTGAGTATTGTCTATTTTCTGATCGCTCCACTGCAAACCCTATGGTTTCTCTATCGTTTCTCTATAGCCTTAGCAATGCTTGCGTTTGGGAAAAGTAGAAATTACCTATTTTTTGAAATTGGAAGGGTAATTTGCATGTATTGGATGCCACATGCACTTTGCCGGTGGCATTCTTCTTTTTTGTCTTATAGCGCTGCAATTTCGCCTCTGGATGCATTACCGCAGCCTCATCTTCAACAAACAATGCTAGAAGGACGTGTCGAATGCCAACAACATCTTCCTTTGGGGGGAGCCCTTCGATGGGAACCTTCATTTACTACTAGATCATTCACCATGCATGTATGTGTTAGATATCAATGCTCCACTCTGGTGTAACTATGTGGGAACCAGCTAACTCTACTTGTAAGCCCCCCGTATGAGGAGAAGGCATTTGAGTAGCTCGGTTATCCGGTAAGTCCTGGTTTGGACACCAGATGGGGGCCATGTGTGGCCTGATGGCTGGACGGCTTCAGATAGAGTTGGCACACCGCCAACTAGGCTACATGCAAGTGCGGGAAGGCATCCCTTGACTGACCGCACTGAGGGTAGACAGTGCATTTCCCGGGGCATCCCACTCTCAGGTTGCGGGGCCTGTTTGGAGCCTTAAATGATCTCGGATGGCTCTGGGTCGAACGTAGACCGTACATTAGTTGCTCTGTTTTGCACACCGGTTCTATCGTATGGTCGGTGGCCTATTTCGGGACCGACCCCCAGTCGACCGTTTTGGGCAGACTAGGTCGATCACCCAATTGAGCCTAACCGACTACGACTGGTGGCTATATAAGAGCAAGCCCGTGAAGCCCATTTCATCACTGGCTACAGCAACCCTGATTCCTTAGCATCCAGCCTCTGTCTTCTACTATTTCCAGCATGCCATCGACGCTTCTTTCACAGGAGCGCACAGTTAGGAGGCAGTGCCATCTATTGTATCAATTCTATAGTAATCAAATTTTTGATTCTCCATACTATCTTGTTTTCTCTCTTGCGTACGAGATCCTATTATCTGTTGAGCACAAACGTTGTATTATTTTCTTACATGGTATTAGAGACTGGACTCTAGCAAGAAGATTTGGTAGTGTGTTTCTATTTGCGAGCAGATTGTGAGAGATGGCCCAGCCCGCAAGACTACGAATCCCACCGTTCGGCGAAAGCGAAAAGTTGGATGGCTCTAACTATCCTTTCTGGAAGTTCAAGATGAAGACCATCCTAAGCGCATATGAGCTTTGGGACACTGCTACTGGGGTGGACGTGAGGCTGGTTGCGAGACTGGATCCAACCAATGCAGGACAATAGATAGTACCAACTGCGAATGAGATTCTCGCGTGGACAATAAGAAATACAGATGCGCTGTGTTCTATTGTTTGTAGTGTTAGTGATTCCGTCATGGCGTTAATTCAACATGTCACCACAGCGGAGGAAGCATGGACAATCTTGAAAAATCAGTACGAGACCACGAATCAGACGCGGATTTAGAATCTGGAGACTCAACTTGCGAATGAGAAGTTGTCTGAGTCTGAAGCGGCAGAGAAGTTCATCACTAGGGTGAAGAATCTGCGCGATCAGATGACTGCGATTGGCATCACCATCACTAGCGAGAATCTAGCACGAAGGTGCATACGGATTCTCCCACCAAAGTACGACGATCTTGTTATGGCGTTGAATACGCAGAACAGAAATCTGCCCCTCAACTTTGAGGATTTCAGCACGATGCTTCTGGAGGAGGAGATGCGTCAAAAGACGAGGATTGGAAAAGATTCGGCTTTGTGGACCGGATCAATGAAAGGTAAGGGTAAGGACTCTAGTAACCCATCTTCTTCTGATGATAAAAAGAGAAAGAAGAAGATCAAGTGCTTCTATTGCAACAAGGCAGGGCACAAGCAGAATGAGTGCCGAAAGAAGATTGCAGATGAGAAGAACGGAGTAAAGAAAGAGTCTAGCAACAGTGTGCAGGCAGTACAAGTAGAGCTGTTCGTCGCAATTGAGGAGATTTGCACGGAGGCAGTTCATGTACTTGCGGATGAACTGTGGATCATTGACAGTGGTGCATCGCGCCACATGACCAGTCGGAAGGATTGGTATACCTCTCTACAGCCGGTAGGGAATGACATCCTAGTAGCAGTCGGCAATGATGCAAAATGTCCAGCAAAAGAAAAAGGTACGATTGCTCTCAAGTCACATGGAGTTGTAAAACAGTTGTCCGATGTTCTGTATGTGCCAGATATCAAGAGGAACTTCTTGTCCGTTTTTGCGATCACGGATCGGGACCTCAAAGTTCAATTCGATAAGAATGGTGCATAGATTATGGATCTTCAAGGGAAGGTCATTGGTAAAGGTACACAGCGCAACAACATTTATGAACGCTCAGCTTTCAGTGCTCGAGTAGATGTGAAGAACACTAAGCTGTGGCATGAGAGGTTTGGTCATCTAAATCTTAGTTCTTTGAAGGAGATGCATAAAAGTGGAATGATTGCAGATGTACCAGAAATTTCAGATCTACCTGATGTATGTGAAGCTTACATGATGGGCAAACAACATCGGCATCCCTTTCCTAAAGAGGCCAGCAGGGCAAAGGCTCCTCTAGAGCTCGTTCACACGGACCTCTGCGAAAAGATGGAGACGGAAGCTTTGGGTGGTTCCTACTACTTCATGACGCTGATCGACGACTACAGTAGAAGGATATGGATATACTTCCTGAAGACTAAAGACGAGGCTTTTTGTAGGTTCAAAGAATGGCATGTAATGGTCGAGAAAGAAACGGGGAGGAAGGTGAAGAAGTTGAGATCAGACAGAGGTGGAGAGTTCACATCAACTGAATTCGAAAGTTACTGCAAAAGTCACGGAATCAAGAGGCAGAAACCCCTGCCACATACATCACAGCAAAATGGAGTGGCAGACAGCAAGATGCGCATCATCTGCGAAATGGGCCGGAGTATGATGAAAGGGAAAGATTTGCCAAAGACTTTCTGGGCTGAAGCATGTAACACTGCAGTTTACATCCTGAATCGTAGCTACACGAAGGCTGTGAACGGGATGACTCCAGTGCAAGCCTTTTCTGGTAAGAAACCTTCAGCTGCACATTTCAGAGCTTTTGGATGTGACTGTTTTGTGCATGTCCCTGATGCTACTAGGACCAAATGGGAATCGAAGAGCCCGAAGTGTATTTTCTTGGGCTACAGTGAAGAGGCAAAGGGTTACCATCTCCTAGACAACCAGGACCAGGATATCCATCCAGTACCACCACCAACAGCAGACTGAACAGGATTCAAGACAAAGAAGATAAAGAAGAGCCTACAGAACCACAACGGCAACAGCCATTCCTGAAGTGGGTAAAGAAGCTTTTGGATGACAGAGGACCTCCAACCATTGAGGAGGAACCATCCGAACACCGCCAGTCCAAGAGATTAGAGGAACAAAGAAGGGTGCAGGAACACTTGGTCAACTATGCTTTGATGACAGAAGTGATCCATGCTGATGAACCCAAGTGTCTTGAAGAGGCACAGGGTGATGATAGGTGGATGGATGCTATGCAGTCAGAGTATGGCTCCATAATGAAGAACAACACTTGGGACCTTGTGGATCAACCACCAAAACGCAAGGTAATCAGAACCAAGTGGGTGTACAAGACCAAGTACAAGTCCGACGGCACGTCGGATAAGTACAAGGCTCGGCTTGTGGCAAAAGGATTTGCACAGGTACATGGTTTTGATTATCAAGATACTTTTGCTCCCACAGCTCGACTAACCACAATTCGCAGTGTTTTGGCTTTAGCTGCCCAGGGAAGTTGGCCCGTGTTTCAAATGGATGTGAAATCCGCCTTTCTGAATGGAGATCTCAAGGAGGAGGTATACGTGAAACAACCACCAGGTTTTGAGATCCCCGGTTCAGAAGGTAAAGTCTGCAAACTAAAGAAGGCACTTTACGGGCTAAAACAGGACCCATGAGTGTGGTACCAGCAGATTGATACCTACTTTCTGCAAAACAGGTTTAGGGGGAGCCCATCTGATGCAAATTTGTATATCTTCAGAGAAGGAGGCAGGTGTATGATCGTGGTCCATTATGTGGATGACCTTGTCATAGCAGGGAAACATGAAGAGAAGATCTCGCAGACAAAGCATTTGCTAGGAAGAGAGTTTGAAATGATAGACCTCGGACTGATGCATTTCTGTTTGGGGATTGAAGTTTGGCAGGAGCCGAAACAGATCTTCATTTCACAGCTGAAGTATGCTGGAGATATGCTGGAGAGATACTGAAGGCATTTGGCATGGTTGAATGCAAGATAGTTGGTACCCCTATGGAGGTTGATGCGAAGCTCTCAAATGAGGATTCATCACCACTGGTGGACGAAGCGAAGTACAGAAGGCTTGTGGGTAGCTTGATTTACCTGTGCAACACACAGTCGAACATCAGTTTTATGACTGGTGTACTAAGCAGGTTTTCCAATAAGCCCCAGGAGAACCATTGGAGGGCAAGGATGCGGGTGCTAGAATACATCAAAGGCACACGTGATTATGGCATCACCTATACCAAGGGCAACATCTTGACCGGATTCTGTGACTCAGATTGGGTAGGAGACGTGGACAGCAGTAGATCAATGACAGGGTACTGTTTCTCACTTGGATCTAGAGTTGTGTCATGGGTTAGCAAGAAGCAACCCACAGTTGCTCTTTCTTCTACCGAGGCCAAGTACAAATATGCATGCTTTGCTTCTTGCGAGGCAATGTGGTTGAGGAGGATTTTGGGGGACATGGGTGCAGTGCAGAATAAGCCTACGCAGTTATCATGTGACAATCAGAGTTGCATGGCGATTGCAAAGAACCCAGTGTTCCACGCTCGCACAAAACACATTGAGATTCAATATCACTTTGTACGCGAGCTCATCATGGATGGAGAGGTCGACTTGGTGTACTGTTTGGCTACAGAGAATGCTGCGGACATCTTCACGAAGGCCCTTGGAAGAGACTTGTTGGAGAGGCATCTTCATCGACTTAGCATTAGGCCGAAAAAGTAAGTTCACTTGCGGGTGGACATTGAGGGGGGGGGTTAGATATCAATGCTCCACTCTCGTGTAACTATGCGGGAACCAGATAACTCTACTTGTAAGCTCCCTGTATGAGGAGAAGGCATTTGAGTAGCTCGGTTATCCGGTAGGTCTTGGTTTGGACACCAGATGGGGCCATGTGTGGCCTGATGGCTGGACAACTTCAAATAGAGTTAGCACACCGCCAACTAGGCTACATGCAAGTGCGGGAAGGCATCCCTTGACTGACTGCACTGAGGGTAGACGGAGCATTTTCCACGGCAGCCCACTCTCGGGTTGTGGGGCACGTTTGGAGCCTCAGATGATCCCGGATGGCTCTGGGCTGAACGGAGACAGTACGTTAGTTGCTCTGTTTTGCGCACCGGTTCTATCGTATGGTCGGTGGCCTATTTTGGGACCGACCCCCAGTGAGCCCCTAGTCGATCATTTTGGGCGGACTGGGTCAGTCACCCAATTGAGCCTAACTGACTATGACTAGTGGCTATATAGCCCGTGAAGCCCATTTCATCACTGGCTACAGCAACCCGGATTCCTTAGCATCCAGCCTCCATCTTCTACTGTTTCCAGCACGCCATCGAAGCTTCTTTCACAGGAGCGCACGGTTGGGAGGCAGCGCCATCTATTGTATCAGTTCTACAGTAATCAAATTTTTTATTCTCCATACTATCTTGTTTTCTCTCTTGCATACGAGATCCTGTTATCTGTTGAGCACAGACGTTGTATTATTTTCTTACAGTATGTTCCTTGGGCAGTTGAGATGGTGAACTTCAACAAATGGAATGTTTCTAATGTGATGAGGACAATTGGCATTGTCATAATAAAGTGGCCAGCAAGGAGGGCACAAATGACCAAATCATTGTTGCTGATGGTCCATGAGATGAAGATAGAGCTGCAGTAAGTTAGGTTCACCATAGCTTCCTCTTGCAAGCTTTCACAAGTTTACCTCCTTCTCTTTGAACACGTTTCCCTAATAATTTTTGCATGTTGTAGTTAACCTTTGTGAATGAGAGGAAACCCACTCTCACCCAACTTATACAAGAGTTCAATGAAGAAGGTGTGGTCATGTACATCTTGAAGAATGTATCGTTCTTGAAGAACGTATTGTTCTTGAAGGCAAAGGGTACCATTTGTGTGTTCAACTCTACCATATTAGCAGAGGTTCCCGATGGTCCAACAAAAGATGATCTAGAAGCCCTAACAAAAGCATGAGTTCAAATGCAGCACCAAACGATGGCATTAGAAGAGTTGGCAATGCTTTCTTGAATACTCAACCTATAAGTTCTGAACAAGCTGTTGTGTACGTAGCACTATCACTACCACTCAGCACAAACATTGTCTTTGATGACATCATCACAAAGTACTTGAGGCACCAAGAGGATTTGCATAGTATTTGCCTTGCAAAGTTTGCGAGCGGCTACACAATCATTGGAAACACAACAAAGCAAAGGAAAAAAGAGAAAATAAGATGATTCAACAACTACAATGAGACAAAAGATCCTAAAAACCACTATAGAGAGCTATGCCTTCTATTCTTCCCATACCACAACATCGAGCCATCTCTTTGACAATGATACTACTACATGGCATGATATGTACCGCAAGTACAAATACATCATAAATCCAAATAAAGCAAATTTCAACAAGCTCATTCCCACATTCCCAACAAATTCTTCATGTACTAGCAATGCCACAAAATCATCCACAAGCCATCACACAACAAAAACATTGAAGTTTATGACATTAGGATTGACATGCCAAACCCCCCCAACAATAATCAATTCCACAATAAAAAATTGCTGATAATGATATTACATTACCTTCAAAGCATTAAATGACGAACAACGTCTAATTGTAGAGGACATTATGCTCAACAAAAGAATCTCAATGCGACGAAGCCATTTTATCTTTTCCTCACGGGGAATGTTGGAATGGGGAAAACTTTCACCCTAATGGCCATTGTTCAAGCACTTCTATGCAACTACTTGCACATTGAGCAACATCTCTTACATTAACAACAAACACATTAGACAACCACTGCAAAAGCAAAACATTCCCCACTTGTTCTACACTAATGCTTCAAAAGACATTCACAACAAAGAGGTTTTCCAATTGCTTGAACATTATCCTCATATCCTCGAAGCAATAAACAAAAGACACAAGACATTTAACAAGATAATAACTATCCCCCCTAGCCCAATAAACATAGTAGGATTGCACAAGACACTTCACTTGAAGCCAGGAATGATTGCTGAGATTTGTTCTGGGAATCTTGACATTTTTGATGGGTTGGTCAATGGAACTGACGGGATATTTCAACATTCGACCCAAAAAAATGAAAATTGTGTTGTGTGGATCTTATTCAACAACATGAGCATAGGAAGACAAGCTCTCTTCAATAACTCCTCCATTTATGACAACGACATTCCCAAAAATGGACACCCATACATCCAATCACAAGAGAATTTCAAATAGGCAAAAATAACTTGAATTCAATCTCTAGAAAACAATTTCCCATACAACTAGCAGCAGCTAGAACAATCCATCGTTCACAAGGTCTATCCATGGATTGCCTCACATTCGACCCTCGTTCATCAAGTCACATGGTCTCACATACACAGCACTATCATGGGGCCTGAATAAATAATAATAAGCTACCAATCCACCTTGAGCTCCACCCATGATAAGTCAATGTAAGCAATTACCTTATAAAAGCCATGCTTACTTTAAAAAGGATAAAACAACAGCAAGATTGACACCCTTAAACCACCACCAAGAACCACAACCATATACCATGGCCCGTATCAACCATTGATAATTAAATCAACAGCTAATTTCGACTTCTTCTTCTAGATAAGAGCAAGAATTGGGGCTCTCCCTGTGTGACCTCCTCTTGCTCCTCTCTCCCTTGGCCTTAATTCTTCCCCCTACCCCTTCCCATCCCCTCTGATTGCCTTCACTCTCACACCCACCCCCTTTTCCATTCCCCTCCTTGCTCTTTCCCCCTCACTTTCTAGTGTGACTTGAGTTCGCAGCTCAGGCACAGCTATTTTCTTGGCCCTACTACACAACTCTTTATGGGGATCTTTTCCCATTTTTTCATGTTTGAACTTCTCTAAGAGCAGCTCAATTTGAGGCTGCTGCCCCACCTTTGTTGGTAACTATTTGTTGCTTATGGAAGGCTTTTTCATGCCCCTACCTGGCCTTGAGCCATCTAGGCTGGTTGTTAGGATAGCTTGCCTTGCTAAAATCCCACTTTAGGAGATTTTTTGCAAGTTTTTATCTAGTTTTGTGCATCAAATCTTTCATTTCCTCTACTACTCCCCTCTTTTTCCACATAGAAGGAGCAAGTCTTTTGTTCAGTTTTATGAGGAGTGGAATTGTGGTGGTAACCTCATTTCATGACAAGTCATAGGGGTTCTTATGGTGGCAGCCCTTGACTCCCCAATCATTGGAATTTTTCTCTCCCTAGAGGACAAACAATAGGTGGAGATTTCAGTCCCTTTAGGATAGAGCAATATTGGGCCACGTTGTTGGCCTCATGCCCATCGAGTTTGTCCTTAGAGGGTGACCATATTAAAGAAGTCACTTTTAGGGGAGAGGTGTTTAGACTTCTTCTCCAGCTAAGTTCCCTTGACATCAACCAACACCATGTGGAGTAGAGCCCATTCTTCCTCGGCCCACATTTGGTCCTCTTTATACCATGGCTTCACTATTGAGGAGATGCATTCAATACACTATGTGCCATGCTCTCTAGTGACTCTTCATTTGGTATAATGTTAGAATCTCCCCACATAGTGGCCTTGATACTAGCGAACGATGAGGTTTCTCAACTTAAGGTGATCGAAAAGTGCCAGTAGTCCTAATAGTAGCAATGATATCTTTCTTGAGACCTTGCAATAGCGGAAGATGTAAACACTATGGGTTTAGCCTTTTGGGTGATCTTGCACTTGGGTGGACCAAAGGAAACTGAGCAAACAAGCTATAAAGAGTCATAAACATCAAGCACGATGTCATCACAAGCGAGCATGAGACACTCACCAACTCCCCCGACCTAAGAGGAGCAAGAAGAGGAGCCCCCATAGGTCAATCCCAAACACAAGAGTGAGAGGCTTTCTTCGATTTTTCAATGGGTCCTCTTCCAACTACCCCCAAGACCCTTGATTGGCTCAAGAGTCTAGCCTAGGCTCAAGCTCATGAGAAGTATCCCTTCCTAGCAACCTACCCACATTATTTATCCCCCCTCCCCTGCGTCCAGATTCCCTTCCCCCTATGCGCCAACTTCTTCCACCCCCTCCCTCCTCCTCATCCTCCATTGGTTCACCCTTCTCCTTCCTCTTCGCCCCTTACAGCCATTGTAGTGAAGCCAAGGATCACCCTCACTACTTGCCATCCATTCTCCCTCCCTCCCTTTCCCTCCCCTACTACCATGGCCTCTTCCTCCCCCTAGCCTTCATTTCTTGCATTCCCCCCACCTTACCAATTGTTTGCGCCCACCTTTGCTTACGTCGTAGTCCAGAGCATAGCTTCATTGTCTCAATCCTAGCCTTATTCCTCATAGGCTTAGGACATAAATCCTCTAGGGTTGGCAATTGTGTATTTCTCATTCTCTTGGACTCCAAGACCAAAGGATTGCCCAACAAAACCCCTCCTATGGGAGTTTTGGTAGTTTTGGTTTTATAACTTCTTGATGTTCCATATCACTACCCCATTAATCTAGAGGTGTTAATCTTGAGTTTCCAGCTCTAGAAAGGGATCCTATTCCATCCTTTGTAGAGTTGCATCCACAAGAGAGGAGTAGGGGACCTCATACTCTTTGACTTGATGACGAGGGATCATATGTTCAAAATGATGGAGTGTTGGGACAACCGGGGAAGGAGCTATGGATCATACACAAACATGCAGCTACATTCCAACCCAACTGGGTCTTATGCTAGGTGTGATCGACTTAGGATTAGAGGAGTATCTCAAGGAGGCCACACAGTGGTTGCTAAACTAGTGAGCTAGCCATCTAAGTGTGGAGACCTTTTTTTTAAAGGTAGTGATCACTAGTGAGCTAGCCATCTAGGTGTGGAGACCTTTGTTTTAATGTAGTGATCACAAAGGTGGGCATAAAGCCAAACATGCCTTTGGCATGCCACTACATGAGTCTCGTTAAAATCACAAAAGTCCATGGTTGTTACAAAATTTTCCATGCATAACAATGCCTATTTTTCCACCCCCCCATAAGTTGGACCATGGTAAGTTGGAATGTGCATCATTTTCATGATTGTTAACCGGTTTGACCATCCCAACTGCAGGTAGGTGTTTAGATAACATGGCAAGTTCGAACATCGAAGTCACCCGACCCAAACACGTATTTGATAGGCCTTTAAGGCACAATCAAGAGGGCAGCCACTCCATGTTCAATGTGGCGATGCCCCTCATTAAGGCAACGCCACCTGTGCGGCTGTAGCCATTTTATGCATACAACAGTTAGTTCAAACCCCATGACTCCTTATGATAAGCGTTGGCTGGAAGTAGGATTTATAAGAGGTCCCTTGCCCCTCTTTATAAGTTGTTGATTCTTGACTTCTGAAGTGACCTTGATCAATCAGACCCCTCGGTTGTCTTTTGTGTTTCATTGTGTTTCTTTTAGTACTGTATCATTATAATTGATTCAAGCATCCCAACTCGAATGTGTACTATTTATCATCTAGCCACTTGCTTCAATTCCTAGCTCACGGCTATGTTAGAGAAGTGTTGTATCAATACGACTGGTTAGCGTACCATAAAAAATATTATTAACACTTTGGCGACCACGATTGCTAACCTTCTATTATTATGCTTTCACATCTACATTGTTTCTTGTTTCCTTGTGGTACGTGTCTTCATGAGAAGCTTGATATAGAAACTGTGAACTGCATCACTCTCACGATTCTGTCGAGTCAGTGGACTTCAAGGAAGCCAGTAGCAATGCTCTTGCAACAGATGATGAGCTTTAGAAAGATAAGAACATCATGAGTTTTTTTTTTTGCCCTTTCCTTGCCTGAGGCCTTCGTTGATGTAAAGATTATCTAAAAAGAAATCTATCCAAGAGCAAACATCTTCAACACTTAGTACCTTTGTATATCTTTTCTTTTTAAAACCGATGTCATGATCTTTTATTAGTTAGCCACAAAAAGTCAAAGCATAAGTTGTTTTCTCAATTTTTAGCCCTTTGCATCTATCTTTGTCAAATCTTAGCTTGAAAACTTCAGCCACTAGCTTTTTGATTCTAAACTTCAGGTCTTTCATGTTAATCTTTGTGTAAAGCGTACTAAAATCATGGGTTTGAAGGAGAATAGGAGACTCTTTTTCATGAATGTTTCGAGAGGAATTAAAAAATTTTACAACAGGAATCACTCCTACAGAGTCACTTAAATCCAGCATGAGTGTGAGGGGACATCTACCTCCTTTAATAAGTCCCTCCAAAGTTCATGGACACTAGGCAACATGGCTTTGAAGCAGTAGCTTAGCCATTTAGAGACATCCATGAAAGTCACCTCACAAGCAGCTGCTGCAGTAAATATTGGCTTTTTTACAGTTTTGTAAAACTTCCAAGCAGCACAAAGAAAAGGGATACTTGGATTGCAAACAAACCCATAAGACTTGCAAAAACTCTGGTGTTTTGAGATCAAATCCTTTTGAGAAACTAAGGCAGGGACATAAGTTTTGGCAGACGAGTTCACTTCTCTCAAAAGGCATTCTAAGTAAAACTTTTTGCAAATAAAGACAAAATGATTGGAACATTTGTCCATATAAAAAATGATAAAAATCCTATGGAATTTTCGATAAACACTCTCATCTTCTTTAGAAAGGTGGTTACTTTGTTTTGAGCAATTAATAGAAGGTACTTCTTCTAGTTTCAAAATCCACACATGAGAAAGGAAGTGATGAGACACGCCATGTAGACCTGGTTCATGGTAATACAAATGAGAGAAGATATTTTGAACTCCTAAACATTCCTCTAATTGCAAAGCAAACTTTGAGATTCCCTTATCCATAGCTTTTAAAAGGCAAGCCTCTTTAAAAAAGTACAATCGAAATTTCGTGCCTTTCATGAAAAGGTCTCTTAAGTTACTAGAATGCAAAATTGAGGTATAAGCTATGACTATAGGTCCTAAATTAGAATCAATAAAGCTTTGGAATCTCTTACTTTTACAACAACAAAGTTCTCTAAGGATAGAAGATTTTGAATGCTCTGAAAGCCTTTTACCTATCTCTCCATAGTTGAAAGCCTTTTGTCCTAAAGTTTTTATATACTTCCAAGCTACTACTGGATGCTTCCAAATTCTTCTCACATAATGAGGAGAGAACCCATTACTTTAGGAGACTACAAAATTGAGTTTCAGCCTACTTTGTCAAGAGAGGGAGAAGTAAAAATACAAATCAAGAGTTCCTTATTTAGATAGACTTCCTTGGTTTGAAAGGAAGCTTTTACTTTCAAAAAGCGATACAATGAAGTTTTAAGGTGTATATAATGGAGCTTCAGATCCTTAAAAGAGAAGTTTTCCAAGGTGTATTGAAGTTTAAAAAGAACTTTGACATTATATTTTTCAAAAACTTTTATTGAAAAAAGACCGAGAGACATTAATCTATCTAGGTAAAGGACTGAAGGAGGAGGAAGTGAGGGAGGCAACTCATGATAATATGTGAGATTGCTGGAGAGCTAGGACAACTCTGTAACATAACTTTAGGTTTCCATACAAGGTTAGGTGTATGACTAGTTGGTAAAGAGGAATGTTAAAGGGCTTGATATGAGTTCTCCACATCAAAGGGTACTTTTTAGAGGTCTTTTATTCTTACGATTATAATCTCCTGGGAAGAAAGTGTGTAAAGTTCTCATCCAAAACAATTCACAAGGACAAGCAGCCTTGTAAAAAATCTTGGCACTATTAAAATGATCCTCTATATGCTAAATAGAAAAGCAACAAAAAGATTCGAAACTAGACTTTGCCTTTGCCACATATAAGGGTCTTGAATTCTCAATTAAGGATTTCTACAACAAATTTTTAATTCTCAATCCTCTAAGAATACTACAACAAATTTTCCTAAATATGGCCTCAAGACATTGCTCATAAGTGTCACGAAAAAGTTGCTGGAGCATTTGTTAAACCAAATGGCATTACTCTAAATTGATAATGCCCGTACCTGGTACAAAATAATGTCTTAAGGACATACACTTCTCTAATTCCCACTTGGTGATATCCTGATCTTAAGTCAATTTTAGTACAATATTTTGTCGTGCAAATCCAAGAATTATATCTATCTATTGAGTCTATTTGGGGGTTTACAAGCACGTGCAAATCCAATAATTATATCTATCTTATGATCCACTTCTCTCTCATGGACTAAACCAACAAGCAGAGTAGACAAAGCAGACAAAAAAACATTAGAAGGAATATTCTTGAGGTTGAGTTTCCTAGATGGTGTCTGAAAAACCTCCTCCTTAAATTTGCTCTCTCTTTTTCAATTGGAAAGTTTATCAAGCCTAGGAACAAAACCAGTTTGTTTTGAAGTTCCAACTCTAGATTTTCCCATAGTATCATCATATAGCTGGGCATACTTGATGGCTTCCTCAAAGGTTTTAGGAGAATTTCTTCTCACTTCAACCTTGTGGGTATCTTTTAAACCCTCACAAAACCTCTTATCTTTTGGAATTCATCTACAACAATGGGGTCCTTTTATAGGGCTCAAGCTCTCTTAAACTAGTCATCATGGTCCACAGACAAGGTCAGTCTCTTAGACATGGTTTGTTACAAAATCTTCCATACATAAGAATGCCTATTTTTCCACCCCCCCCAATAAGTTGGACCATGGTGAGTTGGAACGTGCATCATTTTCATGATTGTTAACTAGTTCGACCATCCCAACCACGGGTAGGTGTTCAAATAACATGGCAAGTCCCAACATCGAAGTCACTTGACCCAAACCCGTATTTGATAGGCCTTTAAGGCGTAATCAAGAGGGTAGCCACTCCATGTTCAATGTGGTGGTGCCCCTCATTAAGGTAGCACTACCTGTGCGGCTATAGCCATTTTATGCATACGATAATTAGTTCAAACCCCATGACTCCTTATGATAAGCATTGGCTAGAAGTAGGATTTATAAGAGGTACCTTGCCCCTCTTTGTAAGTTGTTGATTCCTGACTTTTGAAGTGACTTTGATCAATCAGACCCCTTAGTTGAGTCGTAGTATTCCACGAGGAACTTTGAGTACAGTATTCTTCATTCTTCTGTGTTCTAGCTTCCAACCTTGTCTTTTGTGTTTCATTGTTTTTCTTTTAGTACTGTATTATTATGGTTGATTCAAGCATCCTAGCTCGATTGTGTACTGTTTATCATCCAACCACTTGCTTCGTTTCCTAGCTCACGGCTATGTTAGAGAAACGTTGTATCGATACGACTGGTTAGTGTACCATAAAAAATAATATTAACACTTTGGCGACCACGAACACTAACCTTCTATTATTACGCTTTCACATCTACATTATTTCTTGTTTCCTTATGGTACATGTCTACATGAGAAGCTTAATACAAAAACTATGAACTGCATCACTCTCACGATTCCGTCAAGTCAGTGGACTTCGAGGAAGCCAATAGCAATGCTCTTGCAAGAGATGATGAGCTTTTGAAAGATAAGAACTTCATCATGAGTTTTTTTTTTGGCCCTTTCCTTAACTTTACTTGTTATCCTCTACCATGACTTATTTCCTCTTTGCGATATGATGACATCATTGTTTTGGGGTAGATGCTTGGTTTTTACAAAGTTCTCCAAAGATTCCCCTACTATGACACATGGCACAATTGATTCTTGGTGGGCTCCCTTACTTTGTTTTCTAAGGTTCTATGTGTTAAGTCTTAAAATGATTGATTGAGCAATAACTCACTCTTGGGAGGTGTCTTTGAGGAGGTTCCTTTTGAGAAATTTACTTTCTTTTCACTCCTCTACTCTTCTACATATTTCTCCCTTCAAATATTCACATTGGTTTTTTGAAACAAAATGTCAAAAAAGGATATTTCTTTTGGGCATATTAAACTGTTTTATGGGGAAGGGTTTCATACTTGGCAAACCCAATTAAAGTAGCTCTTAATGTACAAAGGTTTGTGGGCTTATGTCAAGGGTACAACTCAAAACAACACCACTATTAACAAAGAGGACATTTAAAAGCCAGCATTGGCTATTATCGCTACCCTTTGTCCCAAGCTCATTTAGTTAGTGGCGAGAGCTATGTTGTCGAAAATAGCTTGGAATGAGTTGATCAACAAATGTAAGCAAGAGAATGCATGCATGAGTGGGTGTTGGCTAGCCAATGAGATGCAAGTTTGTAGACGGGATGAGGACCCTGATACAAAATTATGTATAAGAAAATACATGCATGGAGTGTGTGATTGTGGAATGAAATCAATCCAAACACTGGAATTGGATAAGCTTCTCTCTCTCTCTCTCTCTCTCTCTCTCTCTCTCTCTCTCTCTCTCTCATGTATTGTCCAAGAGCCTCTTGAACCTTGTGAGCTTCCATCACTTGAGAGCTTCTCTTCTTTTCCCTTTAATATTTCTACATCTATTACTTCCCATGATTGTGCCACTATTATTGCTCCATTGGATGCTTCCTTGATCATCTTTGAATTTTACAAGAATGAAATGTGCCTTTGGCTAACTAGTAGTCTTTGATCTTGAAGACATTCTCCAAGAATCATTGTGCCATTATCATGGCAATGTTTGATTTTGTATGGCCAAGTCTAGAGTCAACCAATATTTTGTTTCTTCACTTGCCACGATAGAGAAAAATCTCAAGCCCTCCACAAATTTCTTCTTTTTAATGTGTCTATGATGCCATGCCTTCCTCCTTTGACTTATTCCTTGTGACCAGAAAGTTGTTAGTTGCGATTCATCAATCTTTGTCAAGGATATCATTGCCTCTAGATTGAAGAAGGTGCCTTGTGGTGACTTTGAATGTTGTGCAATAATCCTATAGTGTGGTTTGTAGTTTATGGTCCCAATTGTTATGTTTTTGGCATATATTCTTGTGTAGAATGTTCTTGAGAATCTTATTTTATGGCCTTGCTTTGGCCATTTAAAGTAAATGGTAGACTTTTTATGCTAATTAGGAACTCCACTTATTTATGGCCTTTGCTTGACCATTCAAAGTAAGTGGTAGAAATGTTATGCTGAACTAGGAACTCCCTTCATCATGATTTATAACATTGAGTTGAGGAATTAAACCCCTTGGTTTAAATGATTTTAGTCATGCATCTAAATCTACATAAAATATTTTCATTCAAAGAACTTCTTGTGCTTTAGGCCATGTTTTCCCTTAAAGCCTTTGCTTTGGCCCATTTGGTGACATACTTAGTCGGGACTATGGTATAATATTCCCATTTGGATTTCTGGTGACTTTGAACGCACCTATGAAATCTAGTCCCCAATTTTGAAAAGGTCCCCATGCGTATACAAATTGAGTGGTACCTAGTATTCAAAATTTAGTTTGTCCATTGATGGCATACATCACATTTTTTGCAATGCCTTATTACATGTACATAAACTCTTCTCCACCATACCCAAGCATTTAGTATCTTCTTAATTGTGACTTTGGTTGAGAAAAGTCCTCCCACTTCTCCTTGATGATAGATAGAATACTTGCATCTGTGTTGCCAGTCTCATGGCATAAATTGTAGCTATCAGTGCACTATTCATTGTATTGCATGTGATTTCTCTTCTATATCCATGGCACAAACATCCTCCACTTCTTAGCACTTTGAATTCCATATCTTAGTGACTTTGCTCTTTGCCATCGCTATCTACACCTCCTTGCCTTCAGTTTTAACTATGAATGTATCATTTCCATATTTGTGCACAAATCTGGCTCCTTTCAAGCATGGCCTACCAAAAAACATGGTTTTCACCACAAAAACAAATGGTTGGTGTTCACCATCCATTTTTACACACAACAAATGTCATTGTGAATTGAACTCTATATATTGTGATAAGTAAATCTTTCAACATAACTTTTGTCACACCATCAACCTATAATTTGCTCTAAAATCTCGAGCAATGGGTGTCAATCTCAGCAAACAAGATGAAGCTCTAATACCATCTTGAACTCTGTGCATGCTACTTTTCAACACTAGTGGCCTACAAGCAA
This sequence comes from Dipteris shenzhenensis, assembly GCF_047967505.1. NCBI lineage: Eukaryota > Viridiplantae > Streptophyta > Polypodiopsida > Gleicheniales > Dipteridaceae > Dipteris > Dipteris shenzhenensis. The sequence goes on from NC_141625.1 coordinate 37,430,571, forward strand.
AAAGGGTTGCCTATCCGCTCACATGGACCAAGGTGTGGGGGCTCCCATATCTAATAGCCTAGCTTCTCCACAAAATCATGTATGAAGATAGTGAGGTTTCCCATTTTCTAAGGCTTATATGCCTTCATACTTGGTCAACCCACTCATGTATGGATTCTTGTGGCCATTTGCCACATCTACTCCAGAGTAAGGAGAAGTTCATCCCTCCCCTTTATGACCTAATAACACCTTTTATAGGTCTATCATAGAGGAGCTAGAATCAATCTATTAGAAGGACCTTGGTTATCAAGTCAGCTAGCATCTACTTCTTGTTACATGAGTGCCATAAAGGACTCCTCCATGAACTAGCTCATGAATGTATGGAACTATATAATTTTTTTGTTAAGCCATTTGGTGTAAGCTATATTTCCATTTTAGAGCCTTATGCACATTTGATACATCTCAGCTTTTGAATTCAAGGGACAATTCCTAGGATGAGTTACTGAGGAGTTACTAGGGATAACTAACTACATGTGTAGAGGGGATTTGAGAGCAATATTTGGCAATAAGGAAAGCAGTTAGCTAGCCCTTGTTTTTATTTTCTTGGCACTTGAGAGGGCCTTTTTTTTTAATAGGACAAATAAGAAATGATATTAAAAAGGGAAAACAAGTATATAGAAAGGAGAAGAATAGCTATGATAGTTGGCACTACTCCGATGAAGCTTTGCATATAGCGCTTCTTTCCCCAAGCTAGGGGCATAATAGCCAAGTAAAGCTAGGATATTACTTTTCAAACGACTTGAAAAATCTAGGATGGCAAGCTCTTTTACAAGAGTCCACACTTGCATTTGAGGGTCAATGAGCTACCTTGAAGTAAGCATTCAAGGTTATTAGCTTTTGCTTGCCTTAATTTATGCTCCCAATTCTCTTGATTTACGTGTGCAATTGTGGGATACTTTACATTTAAAGATAGTTGGCAGGTGACTGGAATATGGTGATGTCTAAGCAGGGACTGTTCCGATTAGACACATGACCTCAACATGTTAGAATGCACAACCTAGAGCAGATTTGCTAAATGCTCTTGTTGACTGGTGTGACTTCATCCAACTCAAGCAACAAATTCGTTTCACTTGGCACAACAAGCACTCAGATTTTTCATAGGGATGCATGCTTAGATAGATTATACATCTTTGATAAGGCCTAATGGATAGACTTGCACATTCATGGACAGGATGTGGAATCCTCCACAGCCTCTGATCATTTGCCAATTATCTTTAGGTTTCATCCAACATTCAACTTGCAAAAAAATGAAGGACCTATGCCATTCAAATTTAACATTAGCTTCTTTGGCTAGGATGACTTTGATAGAGCAATCACAAGGGCTTGGATAGAAGCTCAAGGGCAATTTTCTTGCCCCAATGCTAGGTGTGAAGCTTGCCTATATAGAATCACTTAGGTTTGCAAGGCTTTTAGTAGGCAGTGAGCTAAGGAATGACGTTGCATATTTATGGCACTCTCCACAATTTGCAACTCTCTTTTTCTTGGATTGCAATATGATCATATTTTTTGCCTCCACTTAACTTTACCGAGTGTGAGATTCGATCTATGGAACACTTCAATCTTGCCTACTGCTCACATTTAGTTGACTTCAGTAGCTAGACCTTGGGGATAGACCCTCTGAATTCTTTTTCAAGTTTGTAAAAAGAAGAAAATGAAAGAACACATTTCAATTATGATCGATAGTAAAGGTTGTCAGGTCTTAAGAGCTTGTGACATATCTAGAATTATGTGTCAATGTCTTTCCAACAAGTTGGATCTGCACCAGACATCCGCCTTGATTGCAAATAATGAGTCAATGATTTTCTAGAACATACACATTGGTTGTTTTATAGCATGAAGATGTAATGCTTAAGAGGCCATTTTCAAAGGATGAAGTATATTTTGTGATTAACTCAATGGCCAAAGAGAAGACACTGGGTGTTGATGGGATACCATCTGATTTTTCCGAAACATCTAGTCTCTTTGTGGCAAAGATCTGACAGGATGCTAAACACTGGTTTCAAGAGGGGTATCTCTCACTTGCAATGAATCAAGGGGTTGTCAGGTCTTAAGAGCTTGTGACATATCTAGAATTGTGTGTCAATGTCTTTCCAACAAGTTGGATCTGCACCAGACATCCGCCTTGATTGCAAATAATGAGTCAATGATTTTCTAGAACATACACATTGGTTGTTTTATAGCATGAAGATGTAATGCTTAAGAGGCCATTTTCAAAGGCTGAAGTATATTTTGTGATTAACTCAATGGCCAAAGAGAAGACACTGGGTGTTGATGGGATACCATCTGATTTTTCCGAAACATCTAGTCTCTTTGTGGCAAAGATCTAACAAGATGCTAAACACTGGTTTCAAGAGGGCTATCTCTCACTTGCAATGAATCAAGGGGTTGTCAAATTGAAACCCAAATCGATTAATCATCTGCATCCCATTAATTAATTAGTTTACTAGGTGCATGGAGAGATAATTAATCTATGCTTATCTATGGCTTTATTTATGCTTTAATTAGCCTATGTTTCTCTATGGCTTAATTTATTTATGCATTAATTAACCTATGTTCCTCCATGGCTTAATTTATTTTATGCATAGACTATGTCCAAGGGGGGCTGCTCGAAACATTCAAGAAAAGATTTGAACCCAAAACCTTACTTTTCCCATGCTTGTGCCCTACCATTAAGCTATAAAGAAATCTTATATGCCTTTTTCCTTATAATAGTATTATAAATCCTTCATCCCACTCTACCTTTGCTTAGTGTTCATCACTGCACAATTTTTTGTGGATGACAATTCTAATGTATTGTAGGCCAACCAATCCACTCTTGATGATATTATGAGGCTCTATGATGATTTGGCCATGTTTTTTGACTTAGAGATCAACTTGATAAAACCCACTGTGTTATTCTTGGATTGGGAGCAACAGCTTCATTGGATTGAGTAGTATGGATTCCAAGTAATTAGGCTTGGTCAAGTGCCGCATTATCTTGGCTGTCCCCTTGGTTTAGGCATTACCATCATAAAGCAACACCTTGAGTGGTGCAAAGACAAAATTCATAGCGAGTATTAGAAATGGCGAGACAAGAGGCTTTCATTATTAGGATGATTAATGATCCTCAATCTCATGTGAGCTCCTTTAGCAAAACCAATGGCACTCATTTCCTTGGCAATATGCAAATACATCCAAAGCTGAGGGTTGGTTAGTTCTAGAGTGTTCAACTTTAAAGGTAAAAGCTTGTGTACCAAATGGGTTTTAGGCTTCATTCACCTCAAGTGTGGGTTGTAATTGCTAGGTTTTGGATTGAACACATTTTGGTTCTTGTTTTTTCTCAAGGGTCTCTAAAGTGGCAAGAAATTCTCCTTTCATCATTCATGCTAAAGATTAGTGAGTCTAAGATCTTAACAAGCTTGTCTCTCTTTAGAGGAAAGCTCTCAATAATTCCAAATGGTAGCCAAGGCAAATGCATATATGGTGTGATTAAAGGCTAGGGAGAAGACTCCCCACTTATTTAAGGCATGAGAGCCAACCAAGTAGTCAGACTCCAATACCAAAGTACCCATATCTAGCACACTAACCCCTACCATAATGGCACTTTCCCTATTCTCCCTTATTGTGCTGAGAAAAAACCTCTTGGTTTCAAACACGCCAAATTGCCAATCCATATGCTACCTAGAGATATCTAGCAAATTGACAATCCGTGCCCTGTTTCCCACCCTTACTGCTTTTGAGGAAAAACCACTTGGTTTCAAAGACTCCAAATTGTCAATCCCAATGTTGCCTCGAGATAGCGTGGGGATATTTAGAGGCCATTTTGCCTTATCTCATATGGATAGAGGTGAGGGCCTCCACTACTGTGGTGAGATCCGTCAGACAACATTGGATAGGCGATATGTGTGGATAAAAATATTCAACACTTATGCTTATAGAAATGAAAAATTTGCATAAGTTCTTAGAATACATTTGGGATAGCCCGTTGAATTTCCTCCCAAGCATCATAGGTTCAAATCTTGCGTGAGAAAGCTTGTGCAAATTGGTTTCTACTAGAACCATTGTATTGATACATTTGGATCATTCCAAGGTATCTATTCTTTTGTATATTAGTCCAAATGTATAAGTTATTTTGGATGTCAAACTACAAATATATATATGTCATATACATTTTTTGAACTATATATAAGCTCCTTTTAGATATCAAACAAATTGTATATGTTCACTTAATAGTACGTATGATTCCCTAAACCAACCATTGTGAGTGAGGTTTAGCACATTGACTGACCTACATTACTTGGGCTTGGGACATTTGTATTAGTAGCCTCCAAAAAAATCCCCAACATTTCATAGACCCTTAGCCGGAGATTCTTCTCAACAAACACCAATGGTGAGGGGAGACTGAATTCTGGAAACTATGTTACTTTCTATGTCATTCACCTAAGAGGGCTTTCCCGCTAGCATTTTTTAGCATATATGCCAACACCTACAGGCGAGACCAAGCCAACGTTCCCACGATGGATGAAGCTGGCTCTTGCTTGCAAGGATACTTGCCAAGTCTATGAAATGGGCCCTTTGAAAGGCCGATCATGATGATCGAATTGGTTTTGCAGAGCGTAGCCCTTGAATGCCCGCTTGGAGAGGAGATTTTCCCATCTCCAACAGTTTGCAGAGCGTAGCCCTTGAATGCCAGCTTGGAGAGGAGATTTTCCCATATCCAATGGGGTGCCCATCTGAGGCACCTTGGGGAACAGACGAGGAACGAGCATTTGCCAGCATGTGCGAGCAGAGACACGAGGGCGGGAGCACACTCGGGAAGGTGTGGAGGCAAGTCACGTGCCTTGTGGGTTAATAAAAAACCAGCAAAGACATAATGTAAAGCTGAATGGAAATCCGAGGGTTTAAGCAAACCGCCTTTTGATGAGCATTACTGTGTCGGCAGGGGGAACACAAAAAATTCTAGTGTTTTAGGTTTAAGGAGGGTTTTGGGTTTTTGAGGTTTCTGAAGCTTGAATTCGAGGTGTTTTCAAGGTTCCTTTCCACCCCCTGAACCCTTCCTCATGCTCCAGATCATGTTTTCGTAATGGGTAGCAGGTCCATGATCCTCAACGTCGGCAATGCGGCCCTTGCCTCGGCATTTGCTGCTGCCTCTTACCTCATCTACCAGTCTCCCGCTCATGCTGAAAAATCCCGGGAAGCTTCCTTTCTCTTCCCCTCTCTCTCTTCCCCCCCCCCCGCCCAGATGGCCCCCGCCCCCGCTCCCGCTCCCGCTGCGCCAGCAGAAGATGTCAGACCTCGAAACGACAATCCGAGAACCACTGCGGCTGGTTTTGATCCAGAGGCCCTTGAGAGAGGCGCAAAGGCTTTGCGAGAACTCAACAGCTCTATGCATGCCAAAAAGGTTAAAATTTTCCATACGAGGACCGGCAAAGTTTATTTGTGCCAATGGCGTGGCCTTTAGATTCGCCTCTTTGAAAAACACGCGCGGAGAGAGAGAAGGGGGCGCTTGCTTTTATATGTGTTTTGGTAGGATGCGCCATTTTGCTTGGAATTTAGTGGCAACCTTAAAAGTAGCTTTCTGTATTATTATCAAGGGTGCTGATTTAGTGTATGAAATGGTGATAGTGGGTTTCTCCAATTCAAGTAGTTTCCAAGGGTGCTGGTTTGTATGTTATGAAAGGGGTCTAGCAGATACTACACTCTTAGCCTTTAGTGCCGCTACTGTCTGATTGGTATCAGTGTTGAAAACATGATAATTATGAAGATACGTATGTACAGTGATTAACATCAAACGTTGTGTGTCGAGTCTCCATAGCCTCCTGAAGGCCTCGAGCTGTGTGAGCAGTGTCTGTATTGTAAATTGGATATCTGGAGACTTTGTGAAATTTGGGTGCATGTGGAAGTCTCACATTGGCTGTCAATACGTGTCTGATGTCCCCTGAGAGCTGTGCACTAGTTAAATGAGGGAATTTCAAAAATTAAGGTTCTATTTAAAAGTGTGTGGATTTGTATGTGTGAGAGCATATTTTTATACTATGGTCTACACCCACTGTGGGAGCTGATGACGTCAGTGGGGATGTCATAGTAGCTAGTCCTTGCTATGTCTGATGGAGTTTATGGTTTTGAACCTTATGAGTGACTATCATGAGATTGAAACTGCACTATGTTGTGTTTTTAGAGGATGAGTTTGGGAATGTCTCTGGATTCATCTAGGTATATCTACCTGGAAGGATGTACCAGGTTCAGGTCATTTTGTTTATTTAGGTATCTTTAGATGCAGCGTTGTATTTTGTGAAACCAAGTGTTGGACAATTGGCATGGAAGCTACAACTGAAGAGATTATAAGAGCAAACGTTATATCTGTCATGAGATGTAACTAATATGTGAAATCTGGTCGAATAATCAGAATATGATTTTTACCTCTCTTCACCTTTCAGCTAAGGGTTTTAACAAAGTCAAGAAGTCTCTTGTGAAAGGGAAGAAACATCAGGTTCATCTTTTGAAGAAGATTTTGATTCCTATGTAGAGCCTTTGATGTATAGAGCTACTTGTGACTCCTGATGGTTTGGTGGTCTCAATTCAAAGAGATGTATGGGATATGATTTCAAAGACACCATCTTCAGCTCAAGATTCTTAAAAACAGCAATTAGAACACCAATCACACAACTTGTACACTCTATGCGAGAGTCAATGAATAACAGAAGCTATCGTCTGAGCTTAAGGAAGCATCAGTACAGAAAACTGGAGGGGACAAGAGATGGTATATATAGGTTTAGAGCGAGATTGGCTCACCCAGTGATTTTGACGAATGGATTGGAAACTACTTTGCATTGTACTTAAAGGAAGATAAAGTTAAGTCTGTTTGTTTGTATTTTGTGAAACCAGGTTTGTAAACGAGAGCACCATGCCTTGTAATAGAGGACCAGATCTGACTAAAAGGCAGGGGACAATTGGCAGGGAAGCTACAACTGAGGAGATTATAAGAGGAAATGTTATATGTATCATGGGATGTAACTAGTATGTGAAATTTGGTTGAATAACCAGAAGATGATTTTTACCTATCTTCAAACTTTCAGCAAAGGGTTTTGACAACGTCAAGAAGTCTCTTGTTAAAGGGAAGAAACATCAGGTTCATCTTTTGAAGAAGATTTTGTTCCGATGGAGAACCTTTGATGTACAGAGCTACTCGTGAGATGACTCCTGATGGTTTGGTGGTCTCAATTCAAAGAGATGCACGGGAAATGATTTCAAAATTCACCAATAGAACAGCAATAGAACACCAAGCACACAACTTGTACACTCTATGGGAGAGTCAATGAATATCAGAAGCTATCTTCTGAGCCTAAGGAAGCATCAGTACAGAAAACTGGAGGGGACAGGAGATGGTATATATAGGTTAGGTCATTTTAAGAGCAAGATGGGCTCACCCACTGAATTTGACAGTAACTACTTTGCATTGTACCTAAGGGAAGATAAAGTTAAGCCTGTTTGTTGTAGGCTTATCTGTAATCATTGCTGGCAGAGTACTTGGATTCAGCTTTTCAAAGATGACACTTTGTGACACGGATTTTGCCAAAATTTGTTGACTATGTTATGAATGCTATGTCCAAGATACATTTTGTCCACTTTTGGCATGGCTCCTATTGACCTTGTATATTGTTCTAGCATAACTGCTTAGACTGGTTGCTCCTTGGATCCCCCTATACTTGCTCGCCGGCTCTTTTAAATCTGTTCCTTGCTTTCATTTATAAGGCTATCTTTTTATGTCCTTTACCTGCCCAAGCATTCAAGTCTTATAAATTCTAAGCCGTGGTTAGGATATTCCAACAGTTTTTGATGTATGTCCAAGACTTGGTTATCTTTTAGAATATCATGAGATTGAAACTGCACTATGTTGTGTTTTTAGAGGATGAGTTTGGGAAGGTTCCCGGATTCATCTAGGTATATGCTTCTGCCGTATTAGCGGACATGCAAATTTCACCTTGTGAAGTTTTCGTCCAAGTTGCGGCCTGCTGGTATTGTGATAATTCTTTCTATCTTAAATGGTGCGTTGCCCTATCAGCTAGATTTAGATTTACATGCTTTTTGGGGAGAGACTAAAATGAAAACGTTTAGACTTCACAAGCAGTTGTAGCTTGAATGAAGAGATTTTGGACTACCTTTTGATTAGCCTTCTCCTTTAGTGCTAGCCTTCGTCATGGCTGAGTCTGCCCTTCACCTCCGGAGTGCCGACAGAAACTCAGTACGAAGACTTTGTATAAATGGATGCTCAAGTATGTGTGGGTGTGTGGATTTGTATGTGTGAGAGCATATTTTTATACTATGGTTTACACCCATTGTTGGGCGCTGATGACGTGAGTGGGGATGTCATAGTAGCTAGTCCTTGCTATGCATGATGGAGTTTATGGTTTTCAACCTTGTGAGTGACTATCATGAGATTGAAACTGCACTATGTTGTGTTTTTAGAGGATGAGTTTGGGAATGTTCCCGGATTCATCTAGGTATATGCTTCTGCCGCATTAGCGGACATGCAAATTTCACCTTGTGAAGTTTTCGTCCAAGTTGCGGCCTGCTGGTATTGTGATAATTCTTTCTATCTTAAATGGTGCGTTGCCCTATCAGCTAGATTTAGATTTACATGCTCGTTGGGGAGAGACTAAATTGAAAACGTTTAGACTTCACAAGCAATTGTAGATTGAATGAAGAGATTTTGGACTACCTTTTGATTAGCCTTCTCCTTTAGTGCTAGCCTTCGTCATGGCTGAGTCTGCCCTTTACCTCCGGAGTGCCGACAGAAACTCAGTACGAAGACTTTGTATAAATGGATGCTCAAGTATGTGTGGGTGTGTGGATTTGTATGTGTGAGAGCATATTTTTATACTATGGTCGACACCCACTGTTGGGCGCTGATGATGTGAGTGGGGATGTCATAGTAGCTAGTCCCTGCTATGCATGATGGAGTTTATGGTTTTCAACCTTGTGAGTGACTATCATGAGATTGAAACTGCACTATGTTGTGTTTTTAGAGGATGAGTTTGGGAATGTTCCCGGATTCATCTAGGTATATGCTTCTGCCGTATTAGCGGACATGCAAATTTCACCTTGTGAAGTTTTCGTCCAAGTTGCGGCCTGCTGGTATTGTGATAATTCTTTCTATCTTAAATGGTGCGTTGCCCTATCAGCTAGATTTAGATTTACATGCTCGTTGGGGAGAGACTAAACTGAAAACGTTTAGACTTCACAAGCAGTTGTAGCTTGAATGAAGAGATTTTGGACTACCTTTTGATTAGCCTTCTCCTTTAGTGCTAGCCTTCGTCATGGTTGAGTCTGCCCTTCACCTCCGGAGTGCCGACAGAAACTCATTACGAAGACTTTGTATAAATGGATGCTCAAGTATGTGTGGGTGTGTGGATTTGTATGTGTGAGAGCATATTTTTATACTATGGTCTACACCCACTGTTGGGCGTTGATGACGTGAGTGGGGATGTCATAGAAGCTAGTCCCTGCTATGCATGATGGAGTTTATGGTTTTCAACCTTGTGAGTGACTATCATGAGATTGAAACTGCACTATGTTGTGTTTTTAGAGGATGAGTTTGGGAATGTTCCCGGATTCATCTAGGTATATGCTTCTGCCGTATTAGCGGACATGCAAATTTCACCTTGTGAAGTTTTTGTCCAAGTTGCGGCCTGCTAGTATTGTGATAATTCTTTCTATCTTAAATGGTGCGTTGCCCTATCAGCTAGATTTAGATTTACATGCTTGTTGGGGAGAGACTAAAATGAAAACGTTTAGACTTCACATGTAGTTGTAGCTTGAATGAAGAGATTTTGGACTACCTTTTGATTAGCCTTCTCCTTTAGTGCTAGCCTTCGTCATGGCTGAGTCTGCCCTTCACCTCCGGAGTGCCGACAGAAACTCAGTACGAAGACTTTGTATAAATGGATGCTCAAGTATGTGTGGGTGTGTGGATTTGTATGTGTGAGAGCATATTTTTATACTATGATCTACACCCACTGTTGGGCGCTGATGACGTGAGTGGGGATGTCATAGTAGCTAGTCCTTGCTATGCATGATGGAGTTTATGGTTTTCAACCTTGTGAGTGACTATCATGAGATTGAAACTGCACTATGTTGTGTTTTTAGAGGATGAGTTTGGGAATGTTCCCGGATTCATCTAGGTATATATCTTTTAGAATACATAGAAAAATTTAGTTGTCTACAAGATCGTTCTAACATTTGAATGATTGGTTTGCCTGAAATTACAGTTAGTCTACTCTTTTAGTATTTATGTTAGGGAAACAATGTGTGAGTCTATCTACATCCAGGAAGTGTCCATATGTGTTGATTTGATGGCAACTCACAGGTCTTTGAACGGATGCGTATGTTCTACTTGGTTTGCCTGAAATGACATTAAGTGTACTCTTAGTTATTTACGTCAGGGAAGCAATTTGTGGCTCAATCTACTTCCAGGAAGTGTCAACACGCGTTTTGGTTTGTTGGTAACCTGGCAGGTCTTTGAACTGATGCGTAAGCAGGAGGAGACTCGCCAATCAGAAGAAGCAGCTCGGAAGGCAGAGTTTCAAGCTTTACAAGCCGAGCATGAAATTGTAAGGTCCACTTTCAATTATCACGTCTGTCTTAGTGCCTATTTTGTTAGTGTTACACAAAGTTGTATTTGTGCAGCAGTCCAAAGATAGTGGCTTTATTGTGTACAGACTATGTTAGCAGTTCGTAATTTGAATTGGATCATTTGAGTGCATATATGTATACCTCCACCCATGCAATTCCCATGACTGGGTCCAGAAATGGTCGCCTAGTCAAGGATATAGTGCAGGCTGCAGCTTGGCTATTTCCCCCCCCCCCTCTCCCCCTCCTATCATTGTTCTTTTTTGCCCTTTCCCCATCTCTCCTCCCTTGTTCGTGGTTGGGTGTTTTGAGAGTCTTGGTTCCTCGGAACCTTTACGCAAGATCTGCCTTGGCACAGAAAAACAACGGAAACAATGCTTTGTAAGCCACTAGGCTTACATTTGGCTCGACTTATCTGCATGGTGAATGAGGTCTCGGGGGGTTTTGTTTGTAGTATAAAAATCTCTGTTTTTAGTGCATGTACTTTTCCAGCTCTTTGCCGGGCTGGAGAATCACTGATAAGGGGATCTATTCTGTAGACATGCAGGGCTGCCTGCCATCCCACATTCCCTTCTCGGCCCCCTAGAGAATGATTTATATAGTACCCTGATATCTGTCTTTGATTACAAATTCATCCCCCTCAAGGGAACTTCCGAAGTTTGAGTATGCTTTGATCCATTGCTCAGGGATGTTAATGCGTGGAGCTAAGCTTTCAAAAAATTTCTTGTTCTGTTTTGTTTATGAGGCTTTATGACTTGAGCTATGTGGCATTTTTAACCCTGGATATTGACAATTACTTTTGATTTTCTTCACGACTGATATTATCCACAAGTTGGAGTTCTATGAATTATCTTATGTGATTCTTTAAAAGTATCACTACACAGAGATATACTATAACATTTGATGTGAAAGTTGATGGTTTGGCCTGCAGAGAAAGCAACAAGTGATGTTTGAAGAGCAAAAGAAGCTTGTTCAGCAGCAAGCACAGACCAAGGCTCAGATGGCTCGCTATGAGGATGAACTTGCAAGGAAGCGAATGCAGGTCTAGTCTGCTGTGTTTCTAATGAGGATTTTGCGCACTTAATCTTTGCCTCTTACTTTGTGTGGTGCCATGCTCTTTTAAATGCTTACATCCTAAAATATTCGAATGTGCAGGCAGAACATGAATCACAGAGGGTGAGAAATAGTGAGCTTGTGAAAATGCAAGAAGAGTCTGCAATGCGCCAAGAGCAGTTGCGACGTCAAACTGAAGAGCAAATCCAAGCTCAAAGACGCCAGACAGAAAGAGAGAGGGCTGAAATAGAAAGGGAAACCATACGTGTGAGAGTGATGGCTGAGGCAGAAGGTCGGGCTCATGAAGCGAAGCTAGCTGAGGATGTCAACAAAAGAATGCTCGTGGAGCGGGCCACAATGGAAAAGGACAAATGGTTGGCTGCCATCAATACCACTTTTGGCCATATAGGGGGTACTTTTTTTGTTCATATGCATCTGGACTTGTTTAATTAATGAAAGGACAAGTCCTACACTAACTGATGGACATCTTAGACAAATTTGAAAATGAAATTTTGATTGAGCCGACGGTGTGATGTTAGATACTGTGTACCCATTGTCAGAAAATTTAGCCTCGATGTGCGCTTCATGTGTGTATATCAGTTGTAGGACAGTAAAGCAAATCAACTTCGGTATCAAGGAGCGATGATGTGTACATTGAGGTCTAGGTGCATAGTCATAGGCGCCTCTAGAGGGGCTGCTATGCGGCAACAATCAGGCCACAAAAGGCCCCTAAACAGTGCCGATATGACTCGCAAATGGCGACCCCTCCTGGGAACACCCGTCGTCAATGCGCCTCCAAGGTGACCTGTCTGCATGCCCACAGGGCCCTGATCCATGCTGTGAACTGAGCCAAACTGGCCTGCACAGATTTGGTCCCAATTTGGCAAAGCACAACACCCTAGTAGAGCCTCTAACCAGGCAGATCTACTCCGGAAGAGGCTTGATACAACACCTAAACCCTGGCATAAGCACATGCTGAACCCTCCTGCCTCATTAGGGGCAGGCACATTCACAACCAAGGCCCTCTCTCTCCACCCTAACCATGGTACATCACGACATGCTCAACTCTAACACCCCCTCTCAGCTCTTGGATGTAACATCATCCCTATGGAGCTGGGTGCCGTTGGAGCAACTGAAGGAATCCGTCATGTGAAGCCATAGTTGCAATGAAATGCGTTTTTCATTTTTTGAAACGTTTTCAAGCGTTGCTAAACGTTTGGAAATAAAAAACACGTTTTTTTGGCAGTGGTTTTTGGGGCACAAAGCCCTAAGGTCAATTTTTGGCCCTATTTTTTATCAAAACAGTCAAAGGAGCTGTCTCCATAACGCTTTGTTGGAAAACGCCTTCTCGGGCTCACTTCTAAGTGTATGAACATATTAGATTGCTGAAATGTTTTTCTCTATGTTCCTCAGTGTTCTGGGTGCCAGTAGTGCATGAAATCATGCATTTTGGGTCTCAGGAATGTGTACTTATATGGTAGGCATATGTTTGGCAACTATGTGCGAAGCTCTGTTGCTGAATATTGCTACAAGTACTGTCGAAGAAGCCCCTTCTTGGCATGAACTGTCTCAGCACAATCAGCTCCCAGGCCGCAGGTGCTAGGCAAACTCCTCTGCTCTGGTACTGTGCTAGCACAACAATCCGAGAGAGAGAGAGAGAGAGAGAGAGGGAATTTATGAAAGAAAGAGTCTATGAGAAAGAAAGAAAGAAAGAAAGTCTATTGAAGTCTCCGGAAGACTGATGGGTCTATGAGACTATGAAAAACCTGATACAAGTGTCAGTTGGTAGAGTGGTGCTACTAATCGAGCGTCCACTCCCATATAAAGCAAGAAATGCATATCACTACATGACCAGATACAAAGAAAAGCAATCATGTACAGCCTCAAGATCACTGTGGCCTCTCAACTCCCTCGTCAAGGGTGAGGGAGCGATGTCATGAAATCTGATATAGAATGCTTGTGTCCCCTTGTGGCTGTGGCTTTGTTCTATCTCTGGGCCCTAATCCTGTGTTTGACAAGGGCAATAGTAACTCCGGAAGTCCAGTTGGTCATGTATCCACCCTGAACATGGATGGGATTTTCCAAGTGTAATCTGAGCATCTCTCCTCTGCGTGAGCTATTGTGTCATTAGCTTTGTAGGGGGAGTATCCCTATCATATGGCAGGAAGAAATCCGTGATCATGCGATGAGGGGAATCCAGAGATGGACCACTCCTATATGTCTCTGTGATCATAAGAGGTGCTCAAGCGCCTCATGGATATAGGCAGCCAGGCACCTATGATCTGGGAAGGAGAGAAAACGAGACAATGACCCAGAGCTATCTCTGAACAAGCAGTAAAAACGCCCCCTGATCTCATAGTAGACTGAACATTTGAAGATGAAATGCTCCATCGATTAAACCTCCTGTATGTTGCATAGGGTGCAAATACGTCGCTCCTTGGGAATACCCTCTGCCCGACCACTCTCAATGTGGAGTCTGTGCGAAGAGGCACGGAACTGCCCAATAGAGATCCTCAATGAGTGGGGTAAATGAATCTGTGCTCGCCCTGGTGGGTCAATAAAACCCTCATCTGAGATATGAAGGCAATGGTCTCTGTAGAAGCTAAATCGGCTCCAACTAGATACGGAAAGTGTGCAGTTGTAGAAGATCCTCACGTATGACCTGATTGAACTCAGGAGCCCGAGAACCGGGGGAAAAGGAGGCATCTATACTGTACTGGAAAGGAGGAAGTCTATCCATATGGAGCCTCAGTTACTTGAACCACTGCAATGTGTGTGTATACCAACATCTCACATCCCATGCCTCTGATAGTGCCATGGAGGAAGGCAGAGCCAACCACGATAATTTGTTGCAACCAGATTTGCAATCCTCGTACGCTCGGACGTGAGACAAATGGGTAATGACCTGAAATGCAGCATCAAGCTGCAGCGCTCTACGTGAATGATCTGGTGAGGGATTGATAGCTTACCTCGGATCATCTGTGATAGCATAAGAACCTGTAGCCGCTCTACAGGAGCCCACTCAGCATTAGACAAATCAGGCCCCCAACATGGCCCTCCATACATCCCTGCAGGGCGTACCAAGGACTCAAAGAGCAAGCGTTTGGTCTAAGGGTCTTGAAAATGTGAGCGAAAGCACTGCCTCTCCAACTTGGCCAGTGACGCATACTCTTGACTCTAACGAGCCTGCATCGCCGGTCTCATGGTGAAAATAGCTTTAGAAAAGACAACCCCTAAGTAAGTGTAGGAGGAGAGGTGTTGAAGATCATGACCTTGGTCTTGCCAAGGTTGAAGCGACTCACAAAAAGACTGCAGTGCATCTAAGTGTGTCTGAAGGCCCTCTGCTGAGGACGACAAGAGCACCACCCCCCTAATGTCTGCATGACACCCTCAAGTTCATCAATGTAGAGGGCAAACAAGGTAGGCGAAAGAGGACACCCTTGTTTGACCCCAATCGTACTTAAAGTCTTTGCAATCCACTCAGATTCTACTCGAACTTTGCCCAAGACTCTCTCATGAAGTGCCATGATTGCCCAGATAATGTTCTGACCATAACCCAGGTCTTGTAGGGGCTTGATGAGACGAGCCCTTGTTTGACCCCAATCGTACTTAAAGTCTTTGCAATCCACTCAGATCCTACCCGAACTCTGCCCAAGACTCTCTCATGAAGTGCCATGACTGCCCAAATAATGTTTTGACCATAACCCAAGTCCTTTAGGGTTTGAAGCGGGGAGGCTGGGAGTGGAGAGACGGAAGGGCTTTTTTTTTAAGGAGCGGGGTGGTAGGGACCAGTTTTGGGGAGGAGAGGTAGAGGCGGGGAGGTGGAGGAGAGGATGGAGGTGGAGACGAGCCCTAGGGATTGTATCAAAGGCTTTGCAGAAATCCACAAAGCAACAATAAACCTTATGTCTCCTCCCCAGACTACCACATGTGTCAACTGATTCAATGAAGTGAGAGCATAGCTTCTCTACCTGCAACCTCATAAACATGAACTTGAACCGCAAGCATCCACTGTGGGTTTCCCCAAGATAGCTCACGACAAGGAACAAACTCTGAGTGAGCAACCCAACCACTCATTGGTATCAAGGGCATTTCACAACCCACTGGGCATCCATAACCAATGCATGTTATCCGTTGAGAATGGCTCCCACCAAACGTGGCAAATAGACATCCATTACTATTCCAGATGGCTTGTACTCAGGCTAGGATTGTTCCTAGCAACCATACTTGGTCACACAATCCCCTGCAACTGCCTCAAGTGCCATCTCAACCTCCTACCCCCTCTGAGTAAGGATAGAAGCATAAACATCCAGCTAGCATCCATGGAATCTTGAACCAGGAGGAGGACTTCACACTGAGAGTTCTGCTCAGTAAATGCATTAAAGTGTCCAACCAGCTCTTCCAAATTCAGCCCACAAATAGGCTGAGATACCCTGCGTGCCCAGCTTGATATATGAAACCTTGCAGCTCTTTGAGACCAGCCCAGGTCCCAAGGCTACTTTGCTATATCTAATTTAAGCCTTGTGGCGAGCGAGGGTCTCGTCAGCCGGCCTATGACCATGGAGCTAGTCTTTACGCCTAGCCAACCCCTCCCCAAACCATTGGCGTGCAACGGACGGAGCTATGTGAGTACCCTGGCCTCCTTGCCCGAGTCGTGACCTCTATCCATGCCCTGGTGGTCAGCCCGTGTTTCAAGAAATGGCCCCTACCAATGTATGAGCCCTTCTGCCCCAGGTACGTATGGTGACTTTCAGTTAGCCGCTGTCAGAGCTCTTCACCCCAACCGGGAGAGCAAAGCTCTCCGAATTCCAACAAGGACAACCTCTTTCTACGTCAAGCCACGATGTGCCTTTTTTGCCTGCAATAGGGTCTCCATGTTCCTTCACCAGCCTGAGAGCTCATGCGATGCGCCTATGCTCATCGATCCTTGGGTTACACTCTTTTCCAGCCCAGGTCCTTCCATGGACCTCCTTCCTTGTCAGCCAGCCCACATCATTTTTCTTGCTTGCTATTTTTTCCAACATGCATGTAGGGGGAGGGGGCTGCATTTGGAAGGTGCCACATCGCACCCTCTTCCATTTTTCCCTAGCCCCCTCCAGTGGTTCTCTTTTTAGAACCATACCAATGGTCCAACTTGAAACCTAAGGGTATTTTGCCCCCGTCTTGGTCCCAACCACAAATTGTACTCCTAACAAGGCATTACTTGCTAGGGATTTTAGCACACTAGCAACCCATGACCTTGCTCCTTGTTTTCCCAGGGTTCTGCCCGCATGCAGGCCAACATGCATGTGCGAGAAATCACGCCCTCGTGACAGTCTCCCCATGAGAGAGAGAGAGAGATGATATGATATGAAATGGTTGTATTAAAGTCTGTGTGAGACCCTTGAGGATCAGGATCTATGGGACTAGTGGTCACAACTAATAGTGATCCCCTACATCAGTTGAGAGAAAATGTTACAACTTGTCACGCAGTGAGTACTGGGCTAGCTTATGTTGCTTTGCTTGCTAAGTATGTGTTCCTTTGGTTTTTCATGAAAGTTTTTGTTTACCTCTTTTTTCTTCTCTTTCATTTTCCCTTTCATTTTCTGTGTAGATTTTTGGTCTTTAGAACAACAAAAAATCTAAATTTGTATGATTGGACTTATTCTAGTCTTACAAAGGTATATAGCTTATGTGCTAATTCCAGTACCTTGTTACGGTGTTCCAAAATCTCTTTTAAGTAGCTTCCTAGTTTTTTTCAGATTATCTCTGCTGACCTCATTATGTTATCTAATGTGGGCGTAGACTCTACATCGTAGGAGTACATGCTGCTCATTTTCTACCTCCCCGTGGGGCAGATTTTGCAGGTTCCTTTCTCGTTGGGGTCCTGGGTCTTGCCCACCTACCCCTCTGTCCTGGGTCTTTCCCGTTGAGGGTCCTGGATCTTGCGAACTTTTTCTGATTTTACAAACTAGGCTCCTTTTAAATACTGGTATGTCTTCCCCGATGTGTTTCTGCATCCCGTAGCTGTCCATTGAGTTGATTTCCTGTTTATAGAATTGCATTTTCGCCCCCGGGTCTAGCCATAGTTTTTGTAGCATTTTCTGTGTCACAATTTCCCTTATTTCACATGCATCTTCTGGTATATCAGCGGTTGTTATATCCCATGATTCCATCCACTCCTTTCCCTCTCTTGCCTTGTGTGGTATCCTACTGTCGTCCATCTTCTCAACTTTGTTGAGGTAAGCCATGAATTGACATAAAGCTTCCCCTTGTAAAGGTATCATACCTGTTTCAGCCAATAGGATGGGGTATGGTGTTTGTGCCTTAACCCTTAACTCATCTTTGAGGAATGTTTGTGCAAAGTTTCTATTCTTCGCTATAGTATATCCTAGAGAGCGTGGGTTCCCAAGCTGGACATCTGTGAAGGACAACTTTCTGTACAAGCATGATGTACAAGAATTTTCTCATTTACCAACTCAACAGATGTGCCTTCCTGCATTTATTTTGGAAGCTATATAAAGCTTTCAAACCTCCCGGAATCCTCCTTTACACGCATGCATTCCACCTGTAGTTGTGTGTGAAATCCAGCCCTTAGATATTTAATACTGTGTTGATTATTTCTAGGGGTTCCCCTTTAAATGTGACAACCACATTTTTGTTGGGTGTCCCAATCACCATTACCTTTGCTTCGTCTATATTGACCTGCATTCCGGAGTGTCTGCAGAATTTCTTTAGTGCATCTAAATGTGCTTCTAGACTCTCCTTGTTTTTTGCCAAGAGTACCACATCATTTGCGTAAATAAGCAATAGCAAAGCGTATCATGCAATCCGAACACCCTCCCTGCTGTGCATTCTCATCCACTCCTCCATATCATCAATAAAAAGACCAAAAAGTGTTGGGGGGAGAGAGAGAGAGAGAGACTCCTCCATATCATCAATAAAAAGACCAAAAAGTGTTTTGGGGGAGGGGGAGAGAGAGAGAGAGAGAGAGAGAGAGAGAGAGAGAGAGTTTGCAGGGGGAGGGGATGGATTTTAATAATTATTCTATATTGCATTCAACTTTAGGCTTCGAGTGAATTTATGTCTATCGTATTTGGCTTTCCAGGTGGTTTGAAGGCTATTCTTACAGATCGCGACAAATTAGTTGTTACTGTTGGTGGAGTGACCGCTCTTGCAGCAGGAATCTACACTACAAGGTTTGTTCTTTGCATACCTTAATATGGAATGCTGTCATTTAAGGTTCAACTTTTCCACGTGTGATTGGGTTCAAGAGTTTCTTGTGACGGTCCTATATCCACAAATCCTAGATTGAGTTCCTTCTTTGTAGGTAAGGGTTGGATAGGGAGGCTATAGCTGCCAGGTCACAATTGCCTATCTATGCATGGTCTTCCTCTAGGTACCTTGTATGTGATATCTTTTGTTTCATGGGAAGAGTTTGTACTTACGATGGTTGGCATAAGAGAGAGAGAGAGAGAGAGGTCAACGTCCACAGGAGACCTCTCGGGTCTATGGGACAAATTGCACACCAAAATCATCAACATCAGTTAGAGACTGAGAGTCTATGGGGGAGTACAGCAGCTCAGGCCCAAATTATTCTAGCATAACTACATTCAAGTACTATATTAAGGGTGGTGTGAATAACATCAGTTTAAGACTGAGAGTCTTTGGGTTTAGGTTTGAAATCTCTAACGAGTGCTTGAGCCTTGCCCGTCTCGATAAACTGCCCATTTACCTTCTTTCCTTGCTTGTTTCACTTTGATAAGTTCATTTTCCCTTTGTTTGAGTTGGGTCGGAGTGAGCTCTTCAGATATCCAAATCCTAGTTCCTGTGAGCTTGTTGGTTTGTCTAAGGATCTTGGTTCTTAAAATCCTTTCTTTGAAATAAATTTGTGCTTGGTTTCCCTCCCTCCCTTCACCCCCTCCCCTAGCCCCGGCTTCATGATCCTTGGCATCCCCGGCTTTAACCCCCCCCATCACCGTCCCTCGCTTCAGAATCCTTGGCTTTGGTGGCCCTCTTGCCCCTGGCAGTGGCTCTACCGCTCCTGGATCTAACTCCTTTTCATACGTGTTGTACAAGGTACTGGGGTCTGATGATCACTCCATCCTCTATACTCTTAGAAAGTGGTCACGGTAGAATGGGAACTCTTGGCCCCCCGGGTTTTCAGTCCATAGCAAGACCTCCAGGTGATCTAACCATATGATACAATTGATCTTATCACATGGAATTGAGTGTTTTGGTGCATCCAAGATGTACTTAAAGGTGGGGAGTTAGCCCATTTGAATATCATTACTGACGAATGATCTTGTTACCTGTGCATACCATGCCGTTCTAATCCCATTATTGGCGGGGGTTTGGTTCGTTAGCTGGTCCTCGTTTAGTCATTTAGATCATTACTGGCGTCTTCTCAGCAAACTTAGTTCTAATTAAAGCCAACATCAGTTATAAATCTTCCTTTGAAAGATTGCTAGAAAACCCAATGGATCCAATGGTATCAGTTAGTTTTTGCATAGCTCGGTTGAAGCTCAATAATCTTTTAGTGGAGAAGAGCTTCATGAACTATAGAAGGCAGTTTGTCTCTTACATAAGGTTATTCCAGAAATTCGAGATTATTTTTGCCAGGTTGTCGTCCACATCTTAATAGGACAGCTCCTTGTTCATTAGCCAAAGCCATTAGAACGCGTGATATCACCTGTACTGAAATTGCACTCGGAGAATATCCCGGCCGGATAGATAACACCAGGTCCGAGTTCCAATTTGGATTCTCAATCCTATATCCGGAAATGGAGCTTCGCTGGCAAGGCGGCTATTCGCCTCAAACACCGCCGGTGAGGCTTGCGCTTTTTTCTTCGGGAATAAGGCTGCTAGGCAGGCGAGCTTAAGCTCAGCTATAGGTACCACCCTACCTCCGGATGAGGTATATAATAGTTAGAAAATACTCAATGTCGGTTCTCATTAACCACGACCTATAGAAACTAGACTATCCATCGCTTTTAACCGTGTTTACATAGGTTCGTGGACAGATTTACGTGCAATAATCCCAGGGACTTTAACTTCTACACGTCTCCATTCCACTGCGCTCAAAGATAGGGCGCTAACGTGACGTTTTTCACTCACTCACGCGATTTGAATTGAAAGGTCCATAGATTTCATGACCATCTAGTAGTTTGAATTGTACCATAAACCAAGAAAATGCCATGCGTTTTCTTGATAGCGCACATTCTTTTTCTTCGGTTTCCAAGAAAGAAAGAATCGCTCGTTCCTTTTCTTCGGGATCAAACGAAGGTCGAAAGACCATTTCGGGGGGCATAGCCAGTAGACGGCGGTGACTTGTTTTCGGCCTCTCCTGCAGGGCCTCCTCGAAGCCCAGCCCGACCGCACCTTCAAGTTGAAGATCGTAGTTTTCAGCGTTTGAGTCCGCTAGGCAAAGTCCAGACCCTATGAAGAAATGTCGCTGTTTGAAAGATAGCATCAATCTTGAGCAATCTTACCATGAACTCTACTTGTACTATTTGATGAAGAACTAAAGGCTCACTCCAAATTTGCAGGATCCCAGAGTCACCCGTAGTCTCGTAAAATCTCCTCCAGTCAACTATTGAGAGATCACTCTCCCAAAAGGGTGTTGCATGCATGGTTGTTAGGCTCACTAGTGTATCCAATAGCCATCCCTTCGTCGGAAGGTCCTAAAAGTGTGGCTAGAAGCACTGTTGCTTTAGTCGGGCGTGGGCTCTTTGACCTTGTGTAAGCACACGGTGCTTGAGTTCCCTCCGCCTTCAGTTGCCTCGGTTGTAGCAGATGACGGGATCCCTCGACTTCGAGTGATTGTTGAATGCCTAGAGAATTTGCCGGATGAGATATTTCAAGAGACCCTAGATGGAGGGAGATTAGATAGCATCATAGCTGGTTGAGGTTTCTGGTCTACCATGTGAGCACCTTAGCTGTAGGCAGATGGGCCACTTGACGTGAGCTTGTCCAGAGGTCAGGACCAAGCTCATCTCCCTCTTAGGCTCGCCAATGGTAACAGAGGGAGGCTCGTGCGGATAGAGCTCTACATCCATGCAGGCATAACATGATTCTTAAGACTCCCTGGGAGATTACACCTAGGGGATGGTGGCTTGGTTGACAGAGGGAGGACACGCGTTTCAGATTGATGAGATCTCCCCAGCCTACCGGATACAGGGTCAGAGCATCTAGAGGCTTGCACTGCACGAGGTAGTCCCTCCTGGTAGCCTAGCTCCTCCTCCTCCTCCTCCTCCTCCTCCTAGGGAGGATAGTGTTTAGAATGTGGTAGCCAGCATCACGGCTTGGAACATTTTGGTGGCTCGTTGCAATCTTGTGATGGGTGAGCACCCGGTTCCACCCTCAGCTACCCTAGTTGCCATCTGGCAGGATATCATTTACACTCTACGGTCCACCTGGGAGCGTGGGACTCCAGGCTCTAGGGCGACTATTGAGAGGCGTGTTCATTTATGCAAGGCTTGGCCTGTAGGAGTTTTCTACATCTTCACTCCGCGAGGGATTCATTGGCTGTATAGTACCCCCCACTTGGCTGTTAGCCCCAGTTCTAGAAATCCCCTAGGTAGTGAGCTGGGTTTCTCTGGAACATCCGGTTTATTTCTTTCAGCCTTTTCCAGTTTTTTCCATACTCAGCACCTTCGGGGCTGTTGTCTTGTATGAAATCTTTCAAGCACTAATAGAAGGTTCCTTTCTTTGAAAAAAAGAAAGACTCCGTGGGTGGAGCCTTCTGAGGGGCTTGGACGAGATTGGAGAGAAAGAAACCTCACAAGAGATCGGTAAGAACCACAGGTGGCTAGCCAGACCCTGACAACGCAAGATTGCAGAGGGGGCACACACTTCTTGGTGCAGGGGGAATAGAGAGGTGGCTCCCCCTCAAGATGTCCCCAGACTCTTAATGGTGAGATCTTCTAGCAGGACACGCCAGAGGTCAGTGGCCCAAAGTACTTGGGCTCGTGCACAGTCGGCAAGCTGTAGGAGACCCCTCCCAACCCCCCCCCCCCCCCCCAATTTCCTCACCTTCTCCTTCACCTTCTTCCGCATGCCGCATGCCCATCTCCTCTCGCCTCTACTTTTGCAATTACTATTGCCACCCACCCTCCTCATTTTCGCCTCCCCCCTTCCTCACCCACTCTACGGGTCTCACTTGGGGCCATCAAGAGGTAGACTTCCATTGCGTGGTTGCGATGAGGGTACCTTGAATGGAGCATTTGTTCTTTGCCCTTGTGCTTGTCCTCATGTTGGTTTGGCATGTATGGATATCAGGCCAAGGTTGAGTGTCCTATTGTGCGGCCGAAGAAGTTTGTAATTTGCTGCTATCTGAGCACTTGGCTAGGTATCTCCCAAAGAGACCAGGACACTGTGGTCTTAATTTGTCAATAACTCGACTCATGACTTTGAAAACCCTTCTTAATTGTTTTTCCCACAAATCTCATAGCATCAAGGACATTTGGTAAGTATGTGCCCTTGAGACCAACTCTTGCAAGTTGTATAGGGTACAAGGGCTCATGATGATGTCACATGGGCTCACTCGTCATGCCCAATCTTGATATAGGACCTATGAGATGATGTCTGGAGCTGGCCCATGGCTATTCATACAGGTGACATGAATTTGAAGGTATCTGGGTGGTTGGATGAATCCATCTACAGTCTGACAAGGGATTACTCCTTTTAAAACATGTGGATGCATTGAGAGAAACCAAGTCTACAAACCTTTCATAGGTCATCCCTAAATTTTGATGGGCCTCGTGTCATGTCAAGCATAGAATGGGTGCATCTAGAGAATATCGGTATTTGAATTTTGGGTTAGGGGGGGGAGATTGATAGATATGCCTCAGGAGTGGAACCATTTGGTGGCACGTGAGTACAATCTCTCTCATTACCATTAATTGCAAGATTCATAGATCATGAAAGGGGCTTTCATGGTGACCTCTGTCATGAAATGAGATATTTGTGTGTAGAGATTGTGTCGCAACCTCAACAATTCTGATATCATGTGGAGTGCAGCTCTTCTTACGGATTGTAGAGGAGACCATCATGACCTATAGTCTCTCAAATCGCATTCCCTTGGATTGTGCGGTCCATGCTAAAAAAACTCTTGCATACAGCATTGGTGGTCTAACTAGAGAGTCAAAGAGGAGGGATTTCCTGTGCACATGCTGGAGGTGGGCCTGAACAGTGAAAACACCGTCTCCAATGTTACTCTGAAGCTTGTCCACTAATCGGTGTAGTTGGAGTGGCCGGTTTCGTATTAACTAGGACCTTGCAAAAAGGCCAACTGGATAAATCTTGACCTGTGCACCTGTAAAATGGAATGACCTGTGTTGGTAAAGATCGTAACCTTGGTCTTTCCAAGACTGACGTCCATGCTTCAACTTGTGCAAAATTTATGTAGAGTTGGTGACTCTGCTGGCCTGGTGTTTTATTTGACAAAAAGACCACCACATCGTCATCTGTGGGTAGGCTAGGGACAAGCGTCTTTGCAGCGTTGAATATTGCTCATCCATGGCATCCACACAAGAGGCCAACTTATCAATGTATCGACTGAAGAGTGTGGAGGACAAGGGAAATCCCTGCTTCAACCAATGATACTACTCACTCCTTTGACATGCCGTGTGTCGTGCGCACTCTATGGTGACCCAATGACATCCTCTGCAATTTCCAAGGTCCAAAATCATGAAATGAGGCGAGCTTATGGGGCGAAGTCATATGCTTTGCAAAAGTCAGCGAAGCAGTAGTAAACATTTTACTTCCGGTGCTTGGCCTCCTCAATGAGAGTAAAGATGTGTTCTAGGTTGGAGTCTCGTTTGAATCCTATTCGACCCTTTGCACACATAACCAATTGTGCTTGCTGATGTATATCTCGAGTGCTAATCCATACCATGATGGTCTGATAATTGCCCGTGCCCATATAGTCTCTTGCTTTGTGGATTTGGATTATGGTGTTGGCAGTCCAAGCTGTGGGGGACAGTAGATTAGAAGTCGAGTGAAGATGTCACAAATAGATGGGGTCAGGCTTTATGGTCCTTCCCCTATGTCCTCCTTTTCAGTCCTTTTTCCCAAGGACCTCCGAGCATAATAATGTTAACCTCCTTTAACGGAGCTTGTTTTCCCCACTATCACAGCAATCCCTTTCCAAATTATTTGCCTGTAGCTGTGGCTGTTGCAAAAGATGTGTCTCACTCCATGAAGGCTGTCCATCAATCTGTTAAATGGTAGGGTTGCTCCTGCATTTTGCCCTCAGGCTGCTAGGCTTTTTCATCCTTTAGTAGATCTTCCTATTTGATGAGATACTCTATGCAGACCCTGTGTTGAAGGACCCGATCTGTGAAGTCCACGATATGCACAGACCGCTCTCATCTAGGTAGCAGCTTAGAGAAATCTTGCATATTCTGACCTTGTCGAGATGTATAGATTTGATGAATTGACACCTTTGTTTGTATTTTCATTTTATTATGGCTAGTGGCTATACTTTATCAATTAGACAGTAATTGTATCCTTGCTTGATAACAGAGAAGGTGCTCGAGTTGTGTGGGGATACATTGACCGGATCTTGGGGCAACCTTCATTAATTAGGGAATCTTCAAGAGGGAAATATCCTTGGTCAAGATGGGTCTCAGCCAGGGGTATAAGCTCACTTGTTGGAAAGGGCAATTTGAGTCAAGAGGCACAAAAAATGAAGGATGGAAAGGGTTTTGGTGATGTCATTCTGCATCCATCTTTGCATAAAAGGATCCAACACCTTGCAGCTGCTACTGCAAATACGAAATCTCATCAAGCTCCTTTTCGCAACATGCTCTTTTATGGTCCTCCAGGAACAGGAAAGACAATGGCTGCAAAAGAACTCTCCCAACAGTCGGTATGATAGCTGTAAATTTTGCGAGTTCGCTTTCTTATTTTTCAATATTTGCCACATCATATCTTTTTACCTGGTTTGCAGCTCCTTTATCTCCTTACCAGACTTGTATACATTTTTAATGTTGACACATGTTTTTCCTGGTTACAGGGTTTGGACTATGCTCTCATGACTGGTGGCGATGTTGCGCCGCTCGGGTCTCAAGCAGTGACTAAAATTCACGAGTTATTCAATTGGGCTGGTAAATCCAGAAAGGGACTACTTCTCTTCATTGACGAGGCTGATGCCTTTTTGTGCGAGTAAGTTGAGAGTTTTAGAAGGCAGAACCAGAAAAGTCTTTTAGTTGAATCACTAATTCAGTTGCTGATCTACATAGGTCCTCTTTTCTTCTGCTGTTGCATTGTGCAGACGTAACAGCAAAACTATGAGTGAGGCTCAGCGGAGTGCCCTAAATGCCCTCTTATACCGTACTGGTGATCAATCAAAAGATATTGTTCTGGTTCTGGCAACAAACCGGCCAAGTGACCTTGATGCGGCCATTGCTGATCGTATAGATGAGGTGCTTGAGTTTCCCCTACCAGGGGAAGAGGAACGGGTGAAGCTTTTAAAGCTTTATTTAGATAAATACATTGCACAAGCTGGAAGTAAAAACGACTGGAAGTCACATATCTGGGGTCGGCAGGAGAAAATTGAGATAAAAGGAATCACGGATGATGTAATTGGTGAAGCTGCAAGGAAGATGGAGGGGTTTTCTGGAAGGGAGATAGCGAAAACAATGGCAAGTGTCCAAGGTGCTGTGTATGGTAGCAAAGAATCAGTGCTTGATGCGGACTTATTCCGCGAAGTTATAGACTATAAAGTTGCAGAACATCAACAACGGAAGAGAATTGCAGCAGAGGGTAGTGGCTGAGTCTCTTAGTTAAACAAAATTGCTTTTTATTTTTCTGTTGCCCTTCTGCACCCGCGAATCTATTTATTCTTTTGGTGTGAACCTCCAAACATATTTTTTCCTCTCTGCATCTGAATGTGGAGAGAGGGAGGTACGATGAGCCTCTTTCCTATAGACACTTTGCTCTTCCACTACACTTCCCTCTTGCTTATGAATTTGTTGACAGTTTCTAACAAGACAACAAGCTATCCACTCCAATCATCTACTTGACATAATTCTGTGCACTTTCTGTGCACTTAATTTGCCACATGGCATTAATGTAACTAAGGGAGGTTAAAGATCAAGAATTCACATGGAAAAGCCCTCAATGATGTTCCTAGAAAAGAAGTCCATTGGACTAGTGAAGCGTTTTTACTCTAAGTAACATATTACGATGTATATTTTCATTATCTATTAAGTGGATCTATAGGGTTTATTTAGTTGTAAATAATGAAAATGCTTCATTTTCTATCAAGTGGATCTATAGGGTTTATAAAGCTAGTCCATTGTGTCTTCAAGGTGAAGGCATCAAATTATCTCCAAAAGCCATACCTTGTAAGAAGTTTCCTTAAATATCTTCCCTACTTCTTTAATGATGAGACCATCCATCAGTGACGGGGGAATGTTGATGGATTGGTCAAAAATTGTTTCGAGTTGTAAATGTAGCTTATATTTATGCCTAGGTGTGAATCTCTCTTGGATCTATTAAGGTTTGGTTGGCGAGTTAAAAGTGATATTGAGCTAGGGCATGAATGACAAGGGATGGAGGTTGTGTTGATGAAAGGGCAATGAAGTTCAACACAATAAGCTAGATTTATGAGCATAGGTCCAAACAATTTGTATGTTTTTATTTTTGAACTTTTTATCCAATTGATGGAATTAATTGTATGGCTCAATTATTGATGGGACTTTTTAATCTAAACACACACACATACACATACTTCTCCTTGTGGATCTTTATTCTTTTAGGTTCAACAGTTTTGGGATCCTTTCAAACATATTAAATTTTAAGGAGGTTGGATGTTGATTTGTATGCTTGAACATTGGATATACATATTCCATGGTTTTACTAAAGGAGTGAGAAGAAAAATGTCTCTGTATATGCAATTTGAAATTAGTGAAATGTCGCTCCTTTATTTTAGAGCATGGAGGGGATTGGATCATAAAAATCTTATAATTCAAGCATTTTTGACATTTAATATGTTAACAAATCTATGAAAAAGAGTGGATCTTCATACATTATTAGTTGTGTAGTGATTTCATGGCTCTTATTTACTTGAGATTCTCTTTATCTTTAGAAGAAGGTAGAATGATAACCACTTACGAAAAATTACGGCATAGAAATAAGATATTTCTCCCATGTTAGTAGTCCTCGACCTACAATTATCCCAAGATTTAAACACCTTAGATATTGATGATGGCATGTATATCCATAGTCATTAATTTGTAGTGAATGAGTTTAAGCATGGGAGGGAAGGATGACATTAAGCATGGCAGTGATGATTTTGTAACTAATTGAATAACATCCAATAAAAAGAGTATTTTGTATTCCTAACATATTGACTTTGTGAATACTTCAGTAGCCCACTACTAGTGAGATGTTTATTGGCAGTGGCAATAACGAGGTGGAGGTTGGAAACTTGTAAAATGGGTGCTAATTGGTGGAGGGAGAACCGAAAGCTTTTGAGGGATATACGTACCTTTCCTACCTTGACCATTCGTTGACTTAGAAAGCACACAAGAAGTGAGTGCTTGAGATTCCATCGGGAGTGAAGCTGGGGAGTTCAAGGTAGCATGGTGAAAATGGCAATATAGCTGCAAGTGTGATGTTTATCAAAATGGCAAGATGTTGATCAAGGAATTTAAAGCTAAATCAATAGACCCTCAGTCTATACCTAATGTATGGTCTTCATTTGCTTTCTTTTGCTTTTTGTCTTTTTGGCTTATCAGTTGCGCTAGTTAAAGCAGATGTAAGTGGAACTTCAATCAACTACTTTATGTTCGACGTAATGCAAACATTTTCTTTTTGCCCAAAATGAACATACTAGATGCAAGTGGATCAAGAGGAGTCAAAAATGGCATTTCCAAAGGGATTCACCGAGGTAGAGGAAAACTCAAGAGCAGCCCAATCTTCAAATCATCAAAATCCATGGTAGTATCTAAAGAGTTCATCGAGCAAACCTGTGAAAAAGCTTATCAATAAACAAAGATACCAAATGAAACCCAACTATGGAAAGTCGGTCAAACTAAGGTTAAGAGTTCATTTATGTTGTGGAGCAAAGTGAATGTTTTTTCTTAAGATCATAGTGTTTAAAAAGAAGGGAAATATGAGGGTGTGTGGATTATAAAAATTTGAATAGATGATCAAAGCCCCTTTTCCACTATACTTAACCAATAGCATCCTAGATTAAGTGGCAATGAATGAGATGTATTCACTCATGGATGGGTACAATGGGTACAACCAGAGCACCCTAGCTAAAGAAGATAGGTAAAAGGACACTTTTGTCGATTGAATGGGGGGCATCATCAAGTGACATGATACAACTTGGGTTGAATACCACACCAGTAATATTTCAAAGGTTCATAATGAATACACTTTAAGAGTAGATTGATGAATACCTCACAATCTTTTTGGATGACTATTTAACATAAATCACAAAGTCAACACACTTAGAGTCTTGAAAAGGCATTTCGAAAGTGTAGAGAGAATCAAATCCCCCTTAATTTGTAAAAATATGTGTTGTGTGTCTTTTTAGAAGTATTCATCATTTTAAACAAAGGGTTCATGGATTGAGAAAAGAAAGTTTTATGCTATTCAAAAGAACATCAAGGAGTTTCCTCATTTGCAAGGTTCCCAAGTTGTTATTGAAAGTTAAACAAGAAGTTCTCTTGAGTGGTTGAACTGCTACATCAGCTTACAAGACAAGAAACCAAGTTCAAATGGAACAATGAACTTGCGGTTATTTCAAACTCTACAAGATATGGCAATGATGGCATTGATACTCAGAAAGCCCAATTAGCACAATATTTTCCATGTGCATGTCAATGGGCAGAGAAGAATTACTCTACAACTAAAAGGGACGCATTGGGAACGTGTATACAATGTTCAAAAGTTTTGCTAGGCAACCCTTTCATCCTCTTTGTGTAAAACATTGCTATACTTGTCAACAAAACAATCATGAAACCTAGATTAACAAGAGTCCAATTTCAGGATTGTTCCTAAGCATAGTTCATCTTATTGTGAGATATATCATTTCTCTCTCAATGAAGTTTAAAGATCACAAAAGAAATAGATGATAACTATGAGCTACCAAATGCAAGGTTGTTCATTGTGTCAATGTATGAAGACAAGGACAATGGTAAAAGATCCATATAGGAGATAGATGTGGCTATGATACATTGGTTATAATCTTACTATATTAAAAAAACCCTTTGTAATGCAAATCATATCACATAATGATGATTTTTAAAAATAACACCAATTGCACCACCACATCAATTGTTTATCACATATATAGCCTATTTCATTACCGTCACAAAAATAAGCGAGATATAGCTTGCCACTCCACAATATGTTGTTGCAATGAGGGTGCAACAATGGTACTATTTTATGTGATAAGACTATGTTTAAAAAACTTCTATGCAATTTTTGTAAATGTATATATTGCGATAGATCTATAGTAGATACATGTTTTTTGTGTAATACACTAAAATATATATGTAGATAAGGACGTGATGAAAGATCTATGACTTTTTGTAAGTATTTATATGGTGATAAGGGTACCATAGTTGCATGGTTTTTTGGCCTTGCAAGGGGTCTTAGGAGAGGGTTGCTTTTTGGCCCTAGGGTTGGATTTTGGGGTTTTGAGAGTTGCGGGTCAGTTTGACCAGGTTGGCAAAGCTAAAGTTGGGTTAATGTTACGTGTGGTTGAGTTAAATTATAGCGGACGGTTGGGATTAGAGCGGGGAGGGGACGGTCTTGATGTAATCCAACTGTGCATGTTGTTAGGGTTCCCTCTTATGCATAGCTTTTCATTTCTGTAGAAGCATTCGTCGAGATTCCTGTGTTGTGGTTACCTTCCTAGTGATGCTCTTGCAGTTGTTGTTACCTTCTTGTTCTCTTGCTATTGATGATCCTGCCATGCGTAATTGTCTCTGTCTCGTGTGGTTGTGGTGGGCATTATGCATGCCGGTTAGCTCGGCGTTGTTCTCATGTCTAGTCTCCCTGTAAAAGCATTCATCCACATTTTCGTGGTGTGTGGATGTGTCTTCTATGATGTAAGATTTGTTTCCAAAAGAGTTTTCGGTCGTCAGATGTAAAGGTAGTAGAACAAATTTTTGGATGGGGACGGTGGCTAAACCGTAATTTTTTGAGGGTATGGGTACTGACACACAAACAAATGCAACTGTGGCATGGATTGGGCGACTTTGCTATCGGCCTAAATTAGTGGTGAAGGAGTTACCATCGTGGGTGGAGGGATAAGTGTGTCTCATGGGCGCCATGAAGACATTGAAAATGTTCTCTTCGATGGCTACAGTCTAATGTAGTATGCTATGTTTCTGTTTGCTTACTATTGTAGTGTTGCTTTTTGTGTCCAATAGATTCGGACATGCAACTTTCTAATGTTGCATGTCAGTTTCTAAGGACAAAGAGAAAGGGCCTTCCACAAAATATCTGTGTCGTATGTTGCCTCGTGCTGTGGAGTGTGGTAGTGTTGGCAGTATTTGAGTGGTCAGATAGTCAGTTGGGCGGAGTCGGTTTTGAATGGGAAAAGAGTCGGCTCCGTGAAGTCGGTTGAGGAATGGATCTCCTCGATTCTTTGAAATTGCCGCCGCCTTGGTCCATTTGCATGCTGCTCAATAGATAGAGGCATCTTGTTATCATGGTCGTAGAGTTGCCTTACCCATCGCGGCAATGGCTTTTCCGGTGGTGTAACAACAGGTTGGTGACTTATACCTTCATCATCTGATATTTCCTCCTCCTTTATAGCTCCTGGGATAGGTCCATAGTGAGTTACCTCTTCGCTTGATGATAAAGTGAAAGAGCTCTTCTCTGCCTCCACTGCATGTGGCTACTCCTTGAACACCACATCGTGGCTCGCTATGATCTTCTTTGCCTCTCGGTCATACAACTTATAGGCTTTCTTCTCATCACAATAGCCTAAGAAGATACATTTGGTGCTTTTTGGTTGTAGCTTGTTTCTCTGTTTGTCTGGTACATGCGCATAGCATTTACACCCAAACGTTGTGAAGTGGGAGATAGATGGCTTCTTACTGCCACTGTAAACCTCATGTGGTGTTTTACCTTTGAGTGCCTTTGTATAGGTGCGATTAAGCATGTAAACCGCAGTATTGACAGCTTCAGTCGAAAAGTGGTTTGGCAGTCCAACACCTTTCAACATACACCTGCCCATCTCCACGGTGCTCCGCATTCGGCATTCAACAATCAAATTTTGCCGAGGCATATGTGATGTCGTCATTTGTCGCTTGATCCCTTTGCTCTTGCAGAAATCTCCAAACTCTGTAGAAACAAACTCACCACCACCATCCGATCTGATTTTCTTCTCTTTTCTCCCTATTTCATTTTCAACAAGCTGTAGTCATTCTTTCAATTTACCAAAAGCTTGAGCCTTTTTGTGAAGAAAGTACATCCACATCTTCTTGCTATAGTCATCGACGATCAATAAAAAATAGGAAGATCCCCCCAAGGCCTGTGTAGGCATCTTACTGCACAAGTCAACATGCACCAACTCTAGAGGAGCGTTTGCTCTATTCTTGCTTTCTTGTGGGAATGCCTTTCTCTGTTGCTTGCATGTTACTTGACACGATTCTTTGATTTCTGCTATTGTGGTCAAGTAAGTGAGCAACCATACCTTGCTTCTGCATCTTCTTCAGCATTGCAAATCTGATGTGGCCGAATCTTTCGTGCCAAAGTCTGCTTGTGCCCACTCTAGCGGTGGCTGTAAGAGCACTTAGCTCATACAGGTTGTTCCTCCTTACTCCAGTATCAACAAGATTGCCAGCACTATCCATAATGTTTGCTCCTATCTTGTTGAACCTCACCTCATGGTCAAGTTCAGTTATAAAAGCAACTGATAGCAAATTTCTCTTGATTTGTGGAACATACAACACATTAGATAGTTTCTTAACATCTCCATTTATAGAAACAAATGAAACTGTACCTGTACCCTTAGTAGGGCATTTTGCGTTATTTTTAACCGTCATGGTGATGTTCCTATAGAGGCTGCATGGAACAATATAGACCCTTCTTGGACGTCATGTGACGGGAGGCACCACTATCTAACACCCATGAATCAGTGGTTGAAGCTTCTCGAAATGAGGAACACTCTTCGTCAATGGCCAGAAATAGATCCAACTTTGCTTCCGCTGTGTTAGCTGTCTCTTTTCCCTTATCTGTCTTCTTTTGGGTACCATTCTTTTCATTTGCTTTCTTGACCTGGCAATTTGCAGTCACATGGCCCTTCTTCTTGCAGTAGAAGCATTCTCTCTGAAACTTCTTCTTGCCGCCCTTCTTCTTTTTGTCACCACTAGTAGAGGACTCACCTTTGGTGGAGGAACCACCTTTGCCTTTCGTAGTGGTGGCAGAGAACGCAGCATTCCCATTGCCACCTCCATCTCGAGCTTTAAGCCTCAATTCCTCCTCCATTCTTAAAGCACAGAACTCCTCAAATGTCAAGGGTCAAGGTCTCACCTAAGTGTTAAGCGGGGCGCTGTTACCAGTCCATCAAACCTTGTTGGACATATCCGGAGACACCGCCGAGCTAGCTCTTCTCTAGTCTTTTGTATCCCAGCACCAGCCATCTAGTCACACAGATTTTTGATTCGGGTTATGAACACCTCCGCTGTCTCTCCTTCATTAAACTTCTCAGTTGCTGTGAGCTGATTCTCCAGGTTCTGGATCCTTGTCTGATTCCGCGTCTCATATTGACTCTTCAATATGTTCCAAGCCACAGTTGCCTTAGATGTATGTTAAATCAAGGTCAAAACACCATCAGTAGTGCTTGTAACCAGGGCACATAGAACATCTATGTTCGTGCATTTCCAAGCTCATAGAAGGTCGACATTAGGAGGTATTGTTCTCCCCAGATTTGTTGGGTTGGGGGTTTTTTGTGGTTCTGGGTCAGTCCTTAGTACTATCTCTAGAAGCTCATACAAATCTAGAATAGCAGTAATTTTAAACTTCCACAAAGTGTAGTTTGTACCATCTAGCTTGCCTTTAGTATAGGCTAGTGGGCGAATCCTCAACGCCTAGATTGTTGGTATTGTTGGTGCAGCTGCTGAACTCGAGCTGCTTTCTAATGCCATCACTCTGTATGCTATTGAAGCCCTTGCCTCTCTTCTACTCTTTGATCATTAGAGCTGCCTGGGCTCTGATACCATGTTAAATTACACGGCGCAGCGGAACAAAAACTGAACAAAGAATAGAGAGTAAACAAACTGGAGACAAACAAAATTTTCCTTCAATACTAATGTAGTACAGATGATGGCTCCGTCCACCCGTGCGCTCCCACAATGGAGCTTAGATGGCGATCTAGATAGATACTAGGTGAAGAGCTACTAACTAGAAGATCTCTGTTGGAAGATCTGATCTGATTTGATACAATGGACTGGGAAGGTCGCCTCTTTATAGCTATGAGGGCGGAGGGGGGCCATTAGCCCCCCTGGGACCCCCCAGCTAGGGGCCACAGCTGGCCCCCAGACCCTAACGAGAGCAAGGGGCTCCTACACAATCAAGACAATGTGCCTGGTTGTGCTACCAGCTTACCTACCCTACCTAGCCCATAGGCTAGACTCACATAGATCACCTTTCTACCATCAACAGTCTCATTGATAGACCTCATCTGACATGCAAGTCAGGATCCATCTAGTGTCTTGGGCTCACACATGGCTTTTCCTCATATGGGGGCCTTACAACTTGAGCACCTTGGACCACTGGTGGATACCAGGAGGGTGGGGCATTGAGCATATCTAACAAAACTATCTGTCCAACATCTATCTTTTGTTGGATTGTTCATTGCAAAAAAGTATAATTTTAAAATGGTTATACTTGAAACATTAAACACATTGTAGGAAGCTAAGACTTGTCTGGAGATATTATTTCACTTCTTATTTGTGTAGTGATAGTCATAGATTTGTGTATACATGAAGCTATTGTGCTGTGAAAAATTGATTGTACATCGACCTGTTGGATTCAGTTTAGGTTAGGTATTTGAATTTAACCTCATGAATGATTGTACTGTGACATTTTGATTAAGGTTCAATCGTGTAGAATATGTGTTCTGCTTGGTTGTGGCACGTTTCATTGTAGCACAGTGGATATGTGTTTCCAACATGTTTGGAACATTTCATATGTGGAAGGTCTAACATTTTCTGTGAGCCATGCCAATAATGTGACCTAACTATACCTATATGCAATTTGGAGTATGAAACTATTTGTTCCTCGATCTAAAAGAAATTTATTCTTCCTCGGTTCAGAAGGAGTTATACTCAATTTGAAAATATCAAATTGGATTTCTTAGTGACGCCACATTCTGTATTGATAGAATTGTAGTAACATTGAGTAGGTGGAGAACAAATTAGTAGTGAAATACAATTGGACTTTGGGGATATTTGAGCTCCGTGTAATACTAAAAAATGGTAGTTTGCTAAAATTTTTGAGTATTCGTGACTTGTACAAACAATTATACAGCTCTTTGATTTTTTTGTTGCAGTATCAGTAAATGTACTTAAGTTTTGTTAATATCAATTGAAATAGCTATAGGCTAGCAAGACATTGTAAGAATGTTTTATAAATCAAGTTTCTAATAAGTGCTTCGGACTAGTTCCTTTTTCATTTTTGTTAGCACTTTGATCTTTTAGTACCGTATCAATAAAAGCAATTGGAAATTTTTAGCATCAGTTCAAATAAAGAAAATGTAGTAGCAAAATGCAAATGTTGTTCCATAGTTTGACATACAATGCAAATCAGTTTACTACATTTACCCCAGATTATTAACCTTCCAATAAGATGTTGTCGTAGATGTATATACATTAGTAACTCTTTAATGATATGTCATTAAACTAGATTACTATAGGAAGACTGCCTTACATTAACATATTTGAATTTCTTAAGTGTTGGCATGTTTAATTTAACATTGAAACAATGAGGGAAGCCATAGCATGTTAATACATAAGTAAAAAAATGAAAAATTAAACTATGTGCTCTTCTACGCAGTTAGGAAATAGTGACCACTGTTAATTTGTTGGATTTTGCCATAGGAGTTGTTGTGGAAAAGAAAAAAACACACTTATGTTAATTAGTCTTTGTAATGCCAAACAATAGTCTTCATTTATTTGATAAATTTTCTCACAATGAGTGTTACCACCCCTTTGATGTTTTTCTTCTATCTCTTTCAACTTTTCTTTTTTCCCTTGGTATTGGCAAGCAAGTAGGTGTTACTGTACATGTATGTATCCTATTTTCCCCCCTACAGTAGTTGTTGCTCAGTATGGTGAACATAATTCATTACAAGGTCGTTTATAAGTAGTTCACTCCCACAAGATGTGAAATTGTGAAGGTTGAACTTTTTAACTTTTTCTCAAAATTAATAAAGCAATGGAAAACCAAAACTGAGTACGTTAATATATTAAATTAAGCATTGAAAAATCACAACATGTTGTAGATTGTTAATCTAAAAGCCAAATCATGTAGCCTTAGGTATTTCAATGATCGTCGTATTATTATTTTGTACTTTGCAAAAACGAACAATCATGAGGTCTTATATTAGAATTTATGTTTGTTGAAGCAATAGTACTATTAGCCACCAGGAGATTTGGAAATTTGCATTGTGTGCACATAAATGATTATGGATCACTTATGATTTTTGAATAACATTCCATTGCACTAGTTTGTGTTCTGGCTTTTTTTTTTTGCATCATATCATATTCGAAATAAATTGTAAGATTTCGTGGAGTGTGTTTGTGCTTACCTATTGTAGAAAGGCTTCGACAAAAAGAAAAATTCCATTACACACTTTGGCCTACATGATAGGATTTTCACATGGCCTATAGGAATTACCAAGCAAAATCATTGCTATTATTGACGAACCTTCGAACTTGAAGCTGATTAGAGTCAAAAAGAAGAAGAAGATAAAGCGGAAAAAGAGAGGAGACAAGCTTATAGTGAAGCCTTGGTATTATGAGACTACTAGAGCCCTAGGGTTTTTTGGGTTCATAAGCACACACATGCAGTTATACAGTCAAGAGTAGGGTATGCACATAGGAAAGTCTCACTATTACATGGATGTTGAAAAGGTTATGATATGAATGTATGTTTCATAATTTGTAGAAGCAAATTTTTTAAATTGTATGTCACATGTACACTTTACATTACAATATGAATGTATACTTTGTAAGTTGTACAATGCAATAAATTAACATTTTAGTATGTTTATGGATGGTAAATGGGATTTATAAATGCATAGTTTTTATTACATGTTTTCAATTCACAATCATCAGAGCATCTAATATAACAACTACAATAGAATCAACATGTGGAACTTTAGAATTAACGTGATATACTGAAGTTATAATAAATGTGAATATTTTAGATTCAAGTA
The DNA here is from genome assembly GCF_047967505.1 of Dipteris shenzhenensis. NCBI lineage: Eukaryota > Viridiplantae > Streptophyta > Polypodiopsida > Gleicheniales > Dipteridaceae > Dipteris > Dipteris shenzhenensis. Next base: position 37,467,667 of record NC_141625.1, read on the forward strand.
GCTACTACACCCCGGATGAGGCAATCGTCCCCAATGAATCTGACACGGCAATCGTCCCCAATGAATCTGACACGGAATCATCAAGTTTTACCGTCATGACGGTCGACAATAGCTCTATGAAGAGATTGTATGATGAAGTAGATTGTAGAGAGGAGAAACGAGTGAAGCTAGAATCTCCACAAGAAGAGAGGCCTTATCACACTTTGACCATAGAGAGTGTTCAGATGAATTGAGCGTTGAAAGCAAGTACTCACCTAGTGAAAGGCCCTTGCTCATTCACAAAGTAGTTTTATCAGTCAAGAATGGGATATTCGAAGGAAGAGTGTTGAATAAATACGAAACTTGGGCCTTACAAAATGTCAATTATCCAAAAAATTTGAAATTGGATTTAACCACAACAGAGAGGGGGGCGGTTGTATTACTCTCGCAATAGGTGAGGCTTACTACACTGACTTTGTCAAGACATTGAATATAGAAGACTGCATAAAGGTTATAAAATTTTCAGTTTGTAGTAGAAATACTCGAAACTACGAAGGAACATCCGATTATACTTTGGTTTTTGATCCTTCGACTAGAATCGAACGTTCTAAAACATTCACAATTGACCCAATATTTGTTCCAACCACTAGTATCTATAAGTACAAAGAAGACTGCAAAGAGATAATGAACAATGGGCAAGCCAACAACTTGCCCTTGGCTATAGTCACAGTGATGGTAATTAAGTTTGGGAGCTGCATACGCTAGATGGATGAGCTAATCATTGGCGACGATGAAAATACAGATGACCTTATAACGATAAATTGCCATAAAAAATTGTTAAATCTTAAATAAGATGTGCAATGTTGATTGCAATGAGACTTCTACTTTTAGACTAAGAAATTTCGACCCATGTCGCCATTATAGTTGACTTTTTGGAACAATTGGCATTCAAACTATATTATTGATAGGTTCAAGGCAGTGGGATTTTTCCATTTTGTTTTGAGAAATGTAGGAGCAAAGAAAAACAGTCAACCAATCGCATTGAACATGCTTGACCAGACTATCATGGCACCTACACGAGTTCCATTGATCTCAGCAAAACTAGCTTGAGTCTTTCATCAACATATTCAGCAAATCGGCTACAGAAATCAAGTAATGCTTAGTTCTTGCACACTGCTATACATAATTGTAAAACAAAGTACAATATATTGGTAGTTAACACTTCCTATGTTATACTTATAGAAGATAAGTGATGTTCTTACTATTATGGGGTTGAACTCAACCTTGTATGAGCCTGTGTGCTCATTTTGCAAAGAGGAAAAGATTTTGAAGGAAAACACTATACCTCGATGTTTAACATGTGACCGAATCACCATTCTTAAGAAGATTCCTAAAGTGAAGGGACTTATCACAAGCTTAGATGGTGCAAGTGTAGAGGTCATATTGAAGAACACATCCTCACCCGTTCATAGAACTGCTAGAAGACAATACATAGTTCCTAAAATCATGTTGGGCCAGAGGATTGAAGGAAGGTTCTTGGTTAATATGCAAGCTTCATTCCTTTAAGGTGTAATGCTGCTTGAGCAGTTCATCAACCATGCATGCAACATATGATATAGTTGGCAGTTGTTCGTTGTTCTATCATTACTTTTTGACGTTTAAAGTCATCAGAGTTTTTTCTGTACAACGCAAAACCATCAGCTTGGTTTGTTTGCAGGAGCAGCAGATTGCTAGTCTAATGTTTTCTAACTCCAATTTCCTTCATTGCATAGTTTAAGATTTTCACTGATGGTATTTTTTGCCTATTGTACAACCTAAACTTGTCATCTTGGTTATTCCATAACATAGTAGCACCTCACTGCTACATCTTACTTTATAAATATGCTTTGTCTACGTTAAAAAAAAAGAAAAAGTTGTACATAAAAAATAGTCGTATCTACTCTCTTTTTGAAGTGATTATCCAATATGCATGTTGCGAATTCATCTCATTACGACCCCGCAATTTTTTGAATACAAAAACATATTCATATTTTTTGTAAAGTGAAGCTTATTTATCAAATGGTATATCCTCATCATTAATTGTAATCATATTAACAATGTTTTTTAAAAGCAAATGCATACTTTAAATGCTATTTTAGATATGTTGATAGGAGCTTGTCCCTTCGTGCATACAACTTTGTTGTATTAACAAACAAAACATATTTGCGTATCAAACAAACACTCACTTTACTTTGTTTACAAGGCATTGCTCATAATGTAGAGTTTGTTTCAATTTTCTAAGCAATGTTACTTATCGGTTGCTATTTCTCATCATATTGTTTAACATATGACTATCTTCATCCAGAATTGCAAAGCAACACTACTATACATAATTGTACGATAGTCATGGAGATTCGTTAAACATACAACTCAACAAACATATACTCTATATGTTATTTTAAATATACTGATAGGAGGTTGTCCCTTCATGGACACAATTTCATTGTATTAACTAAGAAAATATATTTTCCATATCAAACAAACCCTCACTTTACTTTGTTTGCAAGGCATCGTTCATAATATATAGTTTGTTTCCATTTTCCAAGTAATGTTACTTATCTGTTTTGCTATTTGTCATTAGCAACACATGATAGGATCCAGGTGGTCTACAGACTGCGCATTCATTGGGGAGGCATGGGCATTGATCCCCATGGAGCAATGCTCCAACATGACCAGATCTGAAGTCATTCATAGATTGCTGGTCTAGGTCAAAGTATATGTGTGTTTTGCAACAAAAAACATTCCTGTCTTTGAGTTTCCTGATGTACCAGAGCTTACAATGCTCAAAGCTCTCCTGCCCAATTGAAATGTTTGGATTTTGATCCACAAACTTGAGATACAACTCCGTTTGCTGACCCAACATGCGGGAACAACAGAACAATGAGTCCCCTTTTGCTACTACTAAAAGAATACAAAACACATATTTGTAACTACGTCCAAAATAAAGTGTGTACAAATATGTTTATGTTTGGAATGATTACACGTGTGTGCAAAACTTTAAAGTGACAATACTTCATATACTCATAAAATGGTAATAAGCTTCATTTTTACATTATTGCTACAAGTATTAAATGATACCTACAACTTTGCCACCATTGGAATCACCACTACATACATATCATAACATCTTCAATACTTAATAGGTCCAACCAAATGTACTACACTCACAATTGCTTCATTCTTAGAAATATCAAGAGGCAAAAACAACATATACTACAAACATGATTTCCATTACAACTTCCTACTTCTTAAGATGAACTTTTGATATCTATATTTACAACTCCATTTACTAAAGATAGTTCAAATCTAAATTTCTTAGTATTGTATAATAGCTCCAAAATTGTTTAAATATTTGTCCCCCCCCTATTAACAATGTTTCTGACACATTACTATTTGCACTGTAGATGAGAACAAAAAATATGAACAATGATTTTGTTACCGCACTAAAGCAATCATCATCTAAAAACCACTATGTGCTAATTTCTTCATGAGTACAAATTTTAAAAGACAAGCATGACAAAAGTCATGGCATTGCTGAAACATTTTTCACCACATTAATATGACCTATGTGAAATAACTGGTTATAATATATACTATGTACACATATATTAGAGTACATGCAAATAGTTCTTGTCAAAAAAACAACTTACACTAATCATGAAACAATACAAAATTTAAGAACGTGCTTGATAAATGTGTAATCTACTCTAGCTTCCTCGATGAACTAGGCTATGTCGCTAATTAAAATTTCTAAAAAACTCCTTTACATAAGGCTCATTATTTGTCGTGCATTTCCATAGCAAATGCTGATACTATGTCCAAGATTGCATTACCTCATTCTTTCACTTTCATACATTCGTTGCTAAAATTAAACTTGTCCTTAGACAAGAGTGTTAGAGTATTATGAAGTACCAATCCACTATAACGTTTCACAATTCTATATGGTCTGGAAAACTGTGGACCAATTGCTCATATGAAAGTCCAAGAAAGTCTTCAAGAGTTTTATGGTTTTACTACAAAGTCTTGTAGCTATTATCCATGTGATGGGTATTGGGAAAATGTAATAAGTTTTAAGTCGTTTCCTACTTTCCTTTTCCATGTCTCTTTCTATTTCCTACTTTTGTAACATACAAGTAATTGTGAAACTACAATAATAAAAGAATGTGGACATGTCTTCACAAGTTAATATTTTCCTTTTACAAACATACTCTTCCAGCAACCTTTAAATAATCACACACACATTACAATCCAAGCAATGGACATGATGAGCAAATGCTACTTTGAACAAATGAACGTCGACTCAAAATTTCTCGAACTATATCTACAAAATAACTGTATCTTCCTATGTATATTTAAATGCTAAAATTCCATATCACACCGGAAGTGTTAAGAAAATCAATGTACCTACAATATACAAACATTTCAGAATAATCTGAATTTTAGACAGCAAAATGGGGTCAACAGTTTTTCAAATCTAAGCTTTTCCAAGAGCTTTACCGGGAATTCAAAAGCACTACCCAATACATGGTGGAAGGATTGGTACATAATAACTGTTACTATTGCATCAAAGGCTTATTCTTACAACATGTTTTCTTCCAAACATTCAGTTTTGAGTTTCAAATACATCATTCACATAGTCAAATTAATGCCAGCACTTTTGAAATGACACAACCCACACAAAAGCCCCAAAAACTACGGTTTGTCATAATGAACCCCGAAATGTTAATTTTCCCATCCCACAATCGAGATAACAACAAGAAAGTATACTCGTTGGACAATAGACATGGTTAGTACTTTGGAAGAGATCATTAATAAAATACACTTATTTCTACCACTGATGTGATTCATATCTTGAACCACAAATTCCCAGCGGCAATGCTTTGTATTGACACTACATGATGGAAATAATCAAGACACTGAACATCACAACCAGATGTAGCAACACAATGATAGAGCAACAACAGTTGTGCTAGAACAAAGCTCAAACTCAAAAGTAACAATGACAACACATAAACAAAAACACGCATGCATAATAGATGAATGTATAACATCATAGAAATATTTAGAAGCGTTTGGAACTACAAAGTTTGTAGAAAAATATATTAGCACAACTCAAGATACTCCAAAGTACAAATGCTTATCGTGCGAGCGTCTACTATTAAAAAACAAACGACATACATGAAGAAAATCACACATGCTTGGGTAATGGCCAAAAGAGAGAATGATTTCCCTTTTGAACCAAAAAAACAACGTATTTGTAGAGAATGCAAGGCAGCCATAAAACTAAACAGCATCCCAAAGTACTTTGTCCCCCATCAAATATAGCAAAATATAGAGTTGCTAAACATGGTAATCCTCAATGACATTGAAGAATGGTTAATCGCTCCAAGAATAGCATCCACTCAAATAACATAATTAACACGTGGTGGCCAGTATGGAATACATGGTAGCATTGTAAATGTCATGGCTGACACAAGTAAAGTACAACATATCTTGCCAAGATTTATTAACGATGACGAATCATCGATAATACTTGGAATTTTTTAAAAACTACAAAATAAAAGCACATACTTGGTTAGGAAAGTCAGGCCAACTATTTTGATGTGAGCACTACACACACTTATTTAAATGCGACTTCACAAATCCAACAATGTACAAATCAACCAACAATGGACACAACATTGAGAACAAATGCTATCTTTACAATAAAATATAGAAGAAGAAGAGAATGACTATCAATCCAATCTAGATGACACAACATCATTACAGCTGAGCAAGTCATAGATTACAAACTGACATCAATTATGTAGCCCCTTGCAAAAATAATAAACCATTGGGACTATTTCAAGACAAGAATAGTGAAGAATTTAATTTCCATAAACCTTTCTTTGGCTCAAAAAGACATATTCAAAATCCTATACTAACATACCAAGACATTGCAAAGTGGGAATTAACACATGAATCCCTCAAGTTTTCACAAAATATACCTAACCTTTTCTTCAAATCAATTAAGGTCCTCATTAATAAAGTAATGCAATCCATTTGGGTATGATTACGCAAAGGTGCACTGCAAAATAAAGTATTGTAGTATGCAAAAGATGTTTCAAGCGATACAAACGTTGAAGCCATTCTAAAATGCAAAATTGGATACAGAGACTTCAAAAACCTGTACACTTCTCCGGTCCACAAAGAAAAAATATGGAAAGACGCATTTGCAATGATGAGGCCATCCCTATTCATGACATTATCATGTGCAAAAAGAATGTGGGAATCTTTACAATATGTTTGCATGACATATACTCAACCAACAACAAAGAACACATAACACAACAATGCACAAATGCTGGCACAAGGGAGTTAATACAAAACAATCCAACAATCTATGCAAGGCATTACGCTCACAAACTCCAACAATTCCTCAATCTAATAATGAAGGATGAAGAAATACTTGCAAATATACTCGATTACTTCTTCATCACAGAATTTTAGAGCAGAGGTAGCCAACATGAACATGGAATCATGTGGATAGAAGATGAACAAACATATGGAATTCATGATAATAGGGACATCATGTCTTTTGTTGATAAGTACATAACATGTGACAAGAACCTACTAGCACCAAATATCATGGACATCCAAACACATAGACATACATCTACATGCCACAAGAAGAGAACCATTATCTACAGATTCCACTACCCAGACCTCCACTACATGAAACGATGATTCTAACAACTTTGCACACCAATCATCTTCACATTTACAAAGAAATATACACAACAATTGCTAGACATTTACACAACAGAGATATCGAAACAAATATGACATTCATCAAGTGGCTTGATAATATCAAAATAGACATATCAACATATGTATCAACAGTACGATCACAAATAGGGAATCCAAACCTACTTCTTGATAAGAAAACCAAAGAGCATTTTCACAAATGCTTTTAATTTAAAAATGAGCTTCTTAAGACACTTAAATATGGACATATAGTATATTATGGATCCATAATCAGCCACGACATATTGCACCTCATACATTACAAAAATGGATGACACGATAACAAAGAGTCTCCCACATACAATTATAACTTGCATTCAAGATAATAGTACTATGTATGATAGACTACAAAAAATGGAATAACACATTTTTACATTCACAACAAATGAATGCACAATTGGCATCTTTCATTACTCTATCTTTGCCCTTACATAGAACAACAAGGAGCTTCTACTCTATAAACACAAACAATCAAGAAAACAGAGCACTCATCCTTAAGCAAAGCAAACAATTACAACATCTCCTCAGCAAGTCCACTGATGACATAACATGTGACACTATCATCAATAAATACACAAATAGAAAAGACATGGATAAATTTGCCTTGCAACATTTGCAACAGAATATAACTATGACAATGGCAACATTAAGAAAAGACGGAGAGCAAGTATTATAAGATTCATAAAATTCAACATGATCAAAGACCTAAAGAATTACTATTATGATCATGTACTACTATACTACCATTTCAAAGGTGATAAAAATCATGAACTATTAATACACAGTTCCTAGCAACAAGCCTATAATTTGGGCATGAGATTATACTACAAAATAAAGGTTTATATATCCAAGATGTCAATGATGAGCAAAAAGTAGAAAAAAGTAGCATCCAACAAAAGAATAACAACGACACTGATAACCTTGACAACAACAACTTCGAACAAAATAATTTCCCCACATATGACATTTCATTTGACATGCGGAGTACAAATAAAAAAAACATAATTGACAAGTTTATCATTCCAGTTAAAAACAAATTCTCATGCACAATGACGAATACTTCAAGATGATGCGATCTCTAAACAACGAACAAAGAGAACTATTTGACGATGTCATGATACGAAAAAGGATTCATCCGATAGAAAATTTCATTTGTTTCTCACTGGTGGAGATGGCACAGGTAAAACATACCTTCTCCTACTTATAGTCTAAGGCTTACTACAATTTTTAATCAAACCATTTCAAGTGTAGATTTTGAACTACTACACATTGTATTAATGCTAGCTTACATAGGAAAAGTAGCTTACAACATAAACGGGCTCACTATACACTGCGCATTACATTTACCATTACAAACAAAAACTTAACCTCCCTCTTAAGGGAAAAGCTTGACACACTAATCCGTCTTTATGAACAATTACAACACGATTGTTCAACTCATCGTGTTTGATGAAATCTCATTAGTAGTAAGATGTACTTTAGATTTTGTAGACCTTCATATGAGAACCTTCAAAAGAAATCACTCAGAATACTTTGAAAATGTCGATGTCATTTGCTGTGGAGATTTATATCAAGCCAAATCGGTGAGAGACAACTGGGTGTTCAAACTAGAGAAAGACTCATTGCAAGCAATGGAAAACACATACTGGCTCACAAAGCCACGATGTTATGAACTCAAAGAAACAATGCACCAAAACAACACTCAGTTCATACAAACATTAAACTCTTTCAGAAATTGTACACATACAACTGAACAAATACAATACATAAACCAATGTTGCCTACGTGACCCACTCAAAGACCATACTTTCCCTGACCTTTACTGTACCAATCTTGAAACAAACAAACATAACAATAAAGTATTCCATGAAGTAACAAGTAAAGAATACAATATCAAAGCAATCGATATGTTCAGTATCGATAGTCGTGTTTCATAAAAAATATTAGAAATTCCTAAAGCAATAGACGGACTATGAACAACTATACAAATCAAACAAGGAATGTTAGTTGAATTATGTGCAAGGAACATTAACCACTAACAAGATGGATTAGTAAATAGTGCGGATGGAGTTTTCATGGGCATGTTCACATATGACAACAATGACATTCTATGGATTCAATTAAATTGGGAATGAAACCTGATAAAACAACTTTCATGCATACACTAGAACCATTAATTGCAAATGGATACCCATATTTTGAGTTACAAGCTAAGTACAAATTGGCCCTTCTAAAACAATATTCTTACTCAATAACAATTCCCAATCCAAGCAGCTACTACTGCTAGAACAATCCGCAGAGCACATGCTCTAACAATGGATAAACTAGCTTTATCACTAGTAGGAATTCACACACATGACCTTGAATACACAGCACTTTCATGTGTAAAAACATAGAAAATCTTTACTTACTTCAACCACTCCAACAACAATGTTTCCTTGTAGACAAAGATGTTCATGAAGAAATGGAAAGACTAATGACTCAATCGAGATGGGAAACACTAAATAACAAAATCCATCAACACACAGATACCACTATATTGATACAATCTTTGAACACTATATCATTACATAAATACAAAGACAACATACTCACTTATAAAAACTCTAATATTATATGTTTACAAGAAACACGAACCGAACACTGTGAACCGTATCTCACATCCAACTTCCAATACATAAACAATCACAACAGTTGTACCCTAGTATGAAACATTGTTGTCATTGAAAAGCAGACAAAATTTCACTACATAGGATTGAAATCACAACAACTCATGTCAAAACAAAACACTACATAGAATTGAAATCACAACAACTCATGTCAAAACAAAACACAAAACATATGAAATTATAAACATATATAGACCACCATTTGAACACACAAAAACATTCTTTCAATTAATACAGAAAAAATTATTAGTAACTGCTGTCATACAAAATACAATTCTCATAAAAGACTTCAACATCAACATGCTTCAAAAGACAAAAAAGTCACAAATGCTACAAGAGATTATGAAAACTTTTGGCTACACACTATAATGCCATCATATCATGACAATATATGTGTCACAACTAGAATATTTGGAGTAACATACCTAACATAAATAATCACTGTAGATCTGTGTATGCATATTGGTCACATCATTCTATAACCTTCATTTATGTCGCTAATTAAGTTTGTAAAACAATATTTTTTTAAAAAAAAATCACACAACTACAAAAACAACTTCAACATATGCCAAGCAAAAAACCAACTACCCACAATAAAAAAATACTTGAAAAAAAACAAATTCAAATCGCAAACTCAACCCATTCTAACTTTATTTTATGTGCACGACACACTAAAAGGGGGAAATCCATTCACTAACGACTCCTCACCAATAACTAACTAAGCAACTCCGTAAATTCACCAAATTTGGCCAAATAAACCAAATAGAAAAATAATAACAAGCACAAATTTTAAAAACAGACAATACCTTCATCCATGTACCTTCATCCATACACCTTACACTAACCTTACACCAACTCCACCCTTCTCAAACCAGGGCCTCAGTGGATCCTTCACCTTGTTGTAAAAATGCATTGGAACTTTAAATCCTAAGCAAAAAAAAAAAAGTGTTACAATGGTGTGCAAAAATAGGTTTGAGATTTATGATTTAAAAAAATCTATTTTAGATACTGTGATAGTTGAAACAAATGTATCTTGTGATATAATCCAAGATTACAACTATCACAATAATGCATTGCTATTGATTAGAAGCAATTAGAACATTTAAGATTGCATTAAAAAGAAACCCTATGCAACTTTGCCCTCTCCTTGTTGTCCTTGGTGTGTTCACATCTACTTGCCCATATATTGCTTGCTAAGGCTTTTTCTTGTTTTATATTCAAGCTTTAAAAGAATTATTTTCAATGATCTATAAATGAATTATGGCCAATAAATGTAATACAAGTAAAACATGGGAGTTTAGGATTTTACAATAAAAGGAACATAGGATGGAAATAAATGATTCTATCTATATAGGGAAAAAAGAATGCATGTCAATACCAAGATATGTGTGTAATAAAAAAGATTTATGACTATCATAGGGTCTCCCTCTATGGCCATATTATGGCAACAAACATGTCATACCAAGATATGTGTGTACTACAAAAGATGTATGACTATTAGAGGGTCTCCCTCCGTGGCCATAATATGGGGACCTTTGATGATCCTCAAGGTGATGGAATCAATAGATCTTAACAAACACAAAAGTTAGTTTACCAAATATGAAATTCATTCCAAATAATAAAACTGATTTTAAAATACACATTGTAATGTCAAGATAATCACCACGATGGAGTACACTGAAAGCAGGCAATGCATATAGCCTTTAGTAGGCCTTCACTCCTATTGTGACTGTGACTTCTATCATATAGATTTGAACATGAACTCAACACATGATCCTTAAATTTAGATTCATCTCTTCTTTAATTGAAATTACATGAACTCAACACATTATCTTAAAATATACATTGATCTCTTCTTTAACTGAAATAACATGAATTAAATACAAAGTTTAGGGAACTTTTTAAATGTCATCAAAGAGGCAATGCATTCATAAGATGGCAAGAAAGGGGATGCTAAAATCTATACACATCATTTTTTATTATACATCATAATCTAATGATTAATATAGAGGCCCTATGTGGGAAAGCACATTGTTATGTCATTGCACTCAGGGGGAACCTATTTGATAAAATGAAAATTACAATGGAAGTACAATAATGGAAGTACAATAAGGCAAATAAAATTTTAAATATATATCTAGCTCACAAACTATACAGACATGCATTGCAAAAGAAAATTTGATGTTATTGCATGACCATTAATAATTGCAACTTGGTTTTGTAATGCAAAGTGCATTAAAAGAACCTACCATAATGGATATACTATCATTCAAATGTTTGTTTTAATATTGATATGACTTTCAACCTTACGTGTATGCCATCCAAAAATGTTTCAAATTTTTGCCTCTGTTCTCACACTTGCATATCCCCTTATCCTCTCTCATTAGTGTCCACACAGGGCCCTATGTGGGAAAGCACATTGTTATGTCATTGCACTCAGGGGGAACCTATTTGATAAAATAAAAATTACAATGGAAGTACAATAAGGCAATGAAAGTTTTAAATATATATCTAGCTCACAAACTATACAGACATGCATTGCAAAAGAAATTTTGATGTTATTGCATGACCATTAATAATTGCAACTTGGTTTTGTAATGCAAAGTGCATTAAAAGGACCTGCCATAATGGATATACTATCATTCAAATGTTTGTTTTAATATTGATATGACTTTCAACCTTATGTATATGCCATCCAAAAACGTTTCAAATTTCTGCCTCCATTCTCACACTTGCATATCCCCTTGTCCTCTCCCATTAGTGTCCACACACATACACACAAACACACACACACACACACACACACACGCACACACACACACACACACACACACACACACACACACACACACACACACACACACACACACACACACACACACACACACACACACACACACACACACACACACACACACACACACACACACACACACACACACACACACACACACCCCATGCATGCACGTGCACACACGCACACATGCATGCACACATATGCATGTACATGCGTGTGCACTTGCACATGTCTATGTGCATGTGTGCATGCATGTGCGCATGCACACCATGGATGTGTGCAGGTATGTGCACACATGCACATGCACATGTGCACGCACGCATGTGTGTGTGTGTGTGTGTGTGTGAGAGAGAGAGAGAGAGAGAGAGAGAGAGAGAGAGAGAGAGAGAGAGAGAGAGGATGCTCCAACTTTTGAATCCTCCCATCTTTTACTATCTTCCCTTCCAGTAATGTAATGCCCACTACCTTGCCTTCCAATAATGTATTGCCCACTCCCTTGCCTTCTAATATTGCACTCCCCCACTCTCTTGCCCTCTCTCCCTTTCTCAAATCTACTCTTATCCTTAACTCCAAACCTCATTACACTCAATATTTCTCTCCTTGCCACCTTTAAACTCCAAGTCTCAACTCTTGGGAGGATTCAAGGTTAGAGAGGATGCTCTAAAGTATCTAACTTTTAATCCTCCCACCTTTTACCATCTTCCCTTCTAGAATGTACTGTCCACTCCCTTGCCTTCTAATATTGCACTCCCCCACTCTCTTGCCCTCTCCCCCTTTCTCAAATCTACTCTTATCCTTAACTCCAAACCTTAGTACACTCAATACTTCTCTCCTTGCCACCCTTAAACTCCTAGTTTGGACTTATCACCCATACCGACTTGACCTATGATGGATACCCTATCCCCTTTCTAACCTTCTTGAAACCTACAATTCTTTCTTACCCTTAAAAATTTTGATGGAGGTGAAATCTCCATGAACAACAACAATTCTTCCTCTAAGCTGATGAAAGATTTGATTTCCACACTTGAGCCTACATGTCTAACCCAAGACCCTATGTTACAAATAGGATCACTCATTCTACAATGAGCAAATATATTTGTAGGTGACCAAAACCTTCATAATTGAAAATGACAAATAGTTGAACATTTTGGCACCTTTATCGAAGAGATTAGTGCCTTAAGCAAAAGTGGGTCATGCACCAGCATCTATGAGGAAGGATCCCTTATGAAAACTATCACATAAGAACCACTCAAGGGCAAGATGTTTTCAAATATTAACGAAGGTGACATAATTCTTGCATAAACACTTGCTAGAGTCCTTGTAACACCACGATCTTGCTCCAACCAATATATTTAGGCCAAGATAAGAGTGTAGCATCGAAATCAATAAAATTTATCCAATATGTATCATACCAATATATGCATTTAGCATCAATGAGCTCAAAATTTTGAGCATTACAACTTTTAATTGCTTTACATTCCGACATACCCATCAAAAGTTATCATTGATTGAAGGATCTTGCATACTAACCACAAATCCTTATCACCTCCCTTCACCCCCCCTCTTGTACCATTCCCTAATATTCGTTACCACCACTCTACAAATATTTATTCCCACTCTACTATTTCCTACCCCTACTCTTTAGCTCATTCCCCCCCAATTATTCCTTACCACCACCATACAAATCCTTATCCCCACTCTAGTATCCCTTACCACCACTCTACAAATCCTTATCTACGATCCCTTATCCCCACTCTAGTATCCCTTACACCACTCTACAAATCCTTATCTACAATTTCTTATTCCTGCTACTATTCCTTCCTAGAATTCTACAAATCCCTATCAGCACTCTATAGATCCTTATCGAGACTCTAATATCCTTACCAAGGCTATTCTATTCCTTACCAAAACTATGAATCCTTATGCCCATTATACTATTCCTTACCACCACTCTACAAGTACTTATCACTACTCTACTATTTCTTAGTACCACTCTACAAATTCTTATGACCGCCCCACATACTATACAATCGCTCCCCCTCCATCTTCTCCTATATTCGCACCACCTTATTTTTTGTATCCCCCTTCTCTTTTGAAGCTTTTCTTGCAAGTTCCACTTCCACCACCATTTCTTCCACATTCTTCACTAACATCCACCACCAACTCCTCCATTTAATGCACCTCCTCCTCTTACACTAACATGAACCGCATCTCCTCCAGTCTTTCATTCACTTTCTGAAAATAAGATAGATTGCAATCATCCTTGTGACTGGTGCAAAAAAACACTCATAGTCAATGCCCTCTTGTTGAACATATAGTCATCAATCTTAAATTATACTTGTCTACAATTTTGTCGGCTTTGTGCTTGATCTTGTAGAACTATTTTCAACCAATGAGATCCTTTCCCTTGCATGGTTCCATCAACTTTCAAGATTCAATTTTTAAGAATACTATATTCTTATTCCTTACCATCAACTCATTCCTTGGATTATTTTGCCCCTTAGAGAACGCGTGAAAATGTTTTGCACTTCATCCACCAACTTCTTTGCCCATCTTGGCACGTCTGGAGGAGGCTTCTTGGTCACAATAACTATAAGATGTATTATCTAGCTAAGATTTATGTTTGGGAGATGCTCCCCCATACCATTGGCCCCTACTTATTTGCCCACTACTTACGCTAGGTATTACATCATCAAATATTTCACATTCTATGGATTCTATAAATATAAATCTTTGGCATTGTCACCAGCTTGTACAAGTCAATCAAGTTCGAGAGAAGAAGATTCCTCATAACCATGATGGTAAATAGCTTGCTATAATCTCTCATTAAACAAAACATGATGGGAAGTAAAAATTTTGTGAGTGTTGTAAGATTGTGTAGCTTATAAGCTTTATATCCCTCTACATACACAATTATTATACAAAGGAAGGCTCATCGAAAAATGTCAGGAAGAAGGGGAAAACTCTATCGATTGTTTCATAATGTGATTTGGTCATGAATTTTGAGAAGATTGAGAGCATCTCCAAAACTATTCTTGGGAAATAAAGAGGAAAGAAAGGGAAAGCTATTGAGATATATGATGGCTTGGGGGGTTCACCTCACAGAATGTTAGTGTGCCACATGTTTTCAAAAGGAGGAGTTATTTAATTTGACTTCACAAAAAAACTAACAGGATTATAAGTTATGAGGAGGGGTTTTTAAATTCAACTTTAGGAAAAAATTTATTAGTTCATAAGTATAGATGGGTGGTTTTATTGGATGGAAAATTTAAGGTGAGGGTTGTTTTAAGTACCCCTTGGATGCACGTGATACATACAGTTCCTTAATAGTTCACCCCCAGGATGATGGAAGCCCTTTCTAGTTGACTTCTGGTGATTCACCTAGCTCAATGGGATAAGGATTGGAGAAAATGGTGCAATCGAGTGATTTCCATATTCGTAACGTCTTTACAAAATTTTTAGCAATTTAGACCTTTGCTTCATGGTGTAGGCAAATATGTTTTTGGGATACTCATCGATAAATTTACAAAGTATTTGCTATTGCTAAAGTGATGGCACATTAGTCATGTACCTATCTACAATGTCACTTTGTTTCAGTTGCAATGGTCTCTTGACTCTAGTGGTTTGACAATTGAAAAAGGTTCTTTGTGTTGTTTCCTAAAGATCCATTCTTCACATGAATCTCCCTGTTTGATGTATGGGACTCCATTGACCATTTTTTTTCATTCAAGCAAATGCATATATCTAAAGTAAAGAGTCCTTACCTCTATTGCCGCATGAAATCATGCATGCCTTCTACCCGGGGTGTGTTCATCAACTTGCGGCAAAAAATGTGGTCTCTCAATCCATTTCTAATAGTCTCTTCTGGAATGAACAAGAGCACCTTCTTCTCATCAAAGAGAACTTGAATCTTCTAATCAGCACATTGTGAGTGATAATAGATTCATGGGAACCTCCTAGCACATAAAGAACATCACAAATGAATTTGACATACATTTGGAAGTTGAGTTAGTATGTCACCAATAGCTTTGATTGGATGTGGATGATGGTCTCCAAGATGAACATATGGAGCTCCCTTGACCGGATCAAGTATCTTGAACCAAGAATGTGTGCAACACATGTGCTGTGATGATGCAATCAAAGCTATGCATAGTTTGATATCCTTGGGATGCCTAAGGTCTTTGTATGACCTATCTACCACAATTGACATTATTTCCATTTCACTTAACATATTACATGAGGTTCCACCTCCTTTTTAAACCTTTAGAGGCATATTATACTCCTGCTACATAAACTATTTCTTGCCATTGTGCCATTCTCCATCTTCTACTTGCTACACAAGTCTCAAGTAGGGTCTTAACATGGTTAGTTGTCATGCTTTTGTGCTATATTATCACAATACTCATCATACAAATAATCTACCATAAGAAATGAAATGTTTTTATAATCGATTGTGTTTTCATGAAGTTACATTATTGTGAATGTCAAAAAACATATTTTAACATTGGAATTAGCCTAAAAGCTTTGAAATAAGTGTGCTATAATACTTAATAGTAGTAATGTCCTAGACAGTGATGTTTTGTTCACCTTATCTTGCTTTAACTCATTAAGACTTTTTCCTTTCTTGACCTTGTTGTTCTTATTTGATCTAGGCTTGGACCAAGAACTTCCACTTCTTGCCTTTCAATTGCACTTCAATTGCACATGACAAATATTTGCCACTAGTGTGCATTCAACATGTTGCTTATCCTTTTCTCCAATCCTCCCTTTGGATCAATCATTTTGCATATGACTCATCTTTTTCTCCAATACCTTCTTATACTCACTAATAATTTGTGTTCCCCTACTACTGCCCACCAAGTTGCTTAAAAATTCCAATTGAGCAATCCACAAGGAAGAGCTACATGTGTTCTCTAATTTGGTTAGAAAGCTTTGTATTCAAATCTCTGAGAAGAAATTTATTATTGATGCCTTTTTGTTCTAAGGATGAGGCAAATTTGGATGATCAAAATCCCAAAAAATAAAAGTAGATTAGGGCCTCTATCTGAGATTGCCTTCAATTTCAATTGTGGTGTTTCATAGATGTTCTTTACTTGATCTAGCTCGAATTACTTGATTACAGGTGCCCTTTTTTTCACAACAAATATAGAAGTGAATGACATGAATTGAAATTTACATAGGAGGTCATATACATGAGAAAAAAAGGTATCATCATGCCTTGATCAATGTGTGTTATTGTTGATGACATTGCAATACTTGTCTTTATTTTTTGTTAATCTATATGTGAGACCTATAATTTGAATTGTGATATAGGGTAGAAAATGATTGGTTAAATCTTAGAGATGTACATACTGTTCAGAGGCGTTGAGATAAGATTTCCACTATTGTGGGTGAGGAACAATTTTGGCTAGGTGTGCTCACCTATTGATTTTTCCAACATGAATATTGGTTATTGTGCTAGTTGACTGACCTAGTATGTTGTAAATTTATAATACCCAGCTTTTTAAGTACTCTATGAAAGTTTATATAATTATTTTCATGGAAGATGTACACAAACATGTATGCACGCATGCACGCATGCACACATGCACACATGCACACACACACACACTCGTGCGCACACGTACACACACACACACACACACACACACACACACCCTTCCAATGGAAAGGCTATGAGTTGGCACCTGAAATGTAGGTGCTTTCTTTCCTTAGAAAACATTATCAGGATGAGCTTTTGACACATGACTCATTAAGAAAATTTGCCCCTATACCTTACAGTGTAATATCTAAGATATGTATGCCATGGCAAATTGAATAATTACTTTCATAAGCTTTGTATATATGGATCTATAAGGTAGAAAGAGAGACCCCTATGGGTCCTAAACACATTGAATCGACATTAGCTCGAATGGGATTTCTTGGACCTTACTCTTATGAAGAATAAATGGATTATACCTTCTTGGGATAGACAAGAAATTGACAATTAAGTGATCCTTGTTCTCTATACCACCCGTATTACAACTTCTTACATCAGATAATAGAGAAGGATTGATACATTAATCTTGAACAACATAATATACCCTCACATATGCCTTTCCAATGGAGAGGATACGAGCAAGCACTTAAAAAAAAGATGCTTTTGTTCCCTAGAAAACATCATTGGGAATAGTGTCAAGCCCCCTAGTGAGGGGATATAGAAGATATATATATTTTTGTCAAAAAGCTTCCTTTTACTGGAAGACATAATTAGTATAAGCTTTTGACATATAACTCACGGAAGAATTTCCCTCGACTCTATTGTAAAATGTTCTTGAATTATACACCAAGAAGAAATTTGGTTAATATATCCAAAGAATTCGTAGATATAGTATGTATGTAAAAGACATATCCCTATGAGTACATTGTGGATTATCTGAGTACCCCTGATATTATGGGATTGACATTGTTGGTTATATATGTACATTTCATCACATGGAAAAGAGCATTATACCCTAATATGTTTTTTATAGACAACATGAATAGGAAAATATTAGGCATATATTGGCAAGGTTATATGATTGTAATATTATTTTACTTTGATCAATAGAAGTTTCCATGATACACAACTACTCCATGGTTTATTTATTTTTATAGAAGAATTGACAATATTCGAAAGATGGAGACAGGATTGTAGACAAATACATTCATTGAGATATGATACTAATACATATCTAATAATATTCAAAAGATGGAGAGAGGATTGTAGACAAATACATTCATTGAGATATGATACTAATACATAACTAATCACCGTTATAAGCAAGCATATATAGACATATATGTAATGGTATGCCTATATAAATGTTGATTGACTTGGAATCCATTATATGTTTACATTAATCAGGGATATGATTGGAAACCTGCACTATATCCAGAGATTAATATACCTTATCTTATATTGCATATCATTGACCACACTAGGGAGACCACGAGTGACCCAATGGATACCTATGAATGAAGAGGATTATACATGAGACACAACCATTGTTTGTGTGACCACTTGTGTGAAATTGATACTTAGATGTCTCCACCAACATGGACCACGCTTGTAATAATGAAGATATGTATGGATTTCAACACAAAACAGCAAGTCTATATCCTGATGGGATTGGCGAGATAATAATCACACACACACACACACGTGTCCGCGCGCATACACGCAAAGTTTTTTAAAATTAATTTCTTCTTTAATTAATTTACTCCTTTAAATGCAACTTTAGGCTATTGGTACATTTCCTTTAAAACTGACTTAATGCATTATTTATTTGTGCTTTCCTTTGTGAAATCATTATACTTTTATACGCTAGAATCTAGAGGGATGTCCTTGTTCCTAGGTAAAAGTGATAACAAGCTAGGGGAAACATGCATTACCTGTCTACCCAAATTAAGCTATATTGTTCTAACATATGGTTTATTTGGATGGTGGCAGGTAAGTGAACCCTGAGCTTGGAGCCTAGAATACCTAATGGATTCGATACTTATTTACTCATTTTTTGTAACCCTATCGGGGTTTGGTTGTAATACTACATTTGAAATTAAACTTAATTTGAGTTCTTCAAGTATTTATCCTCCATATCTGAAATATTTATAGTTAATTTTGTTAAGCTATTCTATGACTAAATTGATTATATGGTTCATTTATTGATGGGATTATTAAGTCTACACACACACACACACACACACACATTTTATCCCCCCCCTTTTTCCTCTAGTTTATTTTCTCCCCCCCCCCTCGCCACCCCCCTTCTATTTTCTTTACTTCCCTTAATTTTCTCCTTATTTCTCTTATTTTTCCTATCTACCTTATCTTTCTTAATTAATCCTTAATTTCCTTAAATTTTCCTATTTTCCTTACTCTTTTCTCCTTAAATTTTTTAATTTTAAATTATTATTTTATTTTACCTTAATTCTTCTTCTTTATTTCCTTAAAATTTTATTATTTTTTTAATTCTCTATTTATTCTTATTTACTTTTTAACTTTTCCTTATTTTTTCTTAATTTTCCTTAATTTTTTTAATTTTCCTACTTCCTTAAATTTTTCTTGATTTCCTTAAATTTTCCTTGTTTTTCCTTTTTTTCTATTTTTTCCTATTTTCGTTAATTTTTCTTAACTTTTCCGTAAATTTTTTCTTAATTTACCTTAAAATTTTCTTATTTTACCACACTTCCCTTCTTTTGCTTAATTGCTCAATTTATTCACTATTTTAAATTGCTCTCCCTAACCAAACTCTACCAAACCTAACCAACCCCCCCTCTCACTTGCCTCCACCTCCCGACACCTTACCTTCCTTGACTCCTCACAATCTCGACTCTCCCTGTGTCCCCGACTACTTGGTTCCTTGCCTACTTAAAGGCCTCACCTCCAACGATTCACTCCCATCTCCAAACTTCTTCGTTCGGTTGTGCACATGCGCACGCGCTCGTGCACACACATACAAGCATGCATATGTGCATGTATATGTATGTATGTATGTATATGAGAGATGTAGGTATGATTCTTATTTATAAAAGCTTTATATATTTGCTTCTAGTTTAAGATTAGGTATGAGGTATGCATAAGATACAATTCTATGATACTAGCTTTTAAAGTAGCATATGCCTACTATAAGTTCAAGGTAAATCCATTGCTTATCAAGGGGACTTCAATGTTTGGCAAGATAATCACATTATTATCTATTGTTAGATCATGTTTCTCAATTGAGGGTAGTATTAGTTCAATCTAAGTGTGGATAAAAGCTCATGGAAGCTTAAATGATCTTGAAGAGCAAGGTGATGATGCTAACATATGCAAATTGTAGTATCAGATGTGTACAAGACAAGGTTGAATGCATGCAAGGGGTTTATGCAAGAATTTGAAATTTGGTAAGTTTGGATTTATGAGAAAATATCTTTCAAAAAATTACAAAATTTAAACTATTCTTGAGTAGATGCTTGACACCCCAATATATGAACTGCAAATGCACCATGGCCAAATATAGCAAACCAACTTAGGAGGTGTGGATTTGAGGAGGGAGAATTTTCCTATTGGATTCTCATAGAATCCAAAGCTTCAATGCCATCCTATGTGGCCCACTAACACAATGTACACAATCAAAATGCACTGAACACATGCATTAGATGCAATAATTGCATCTATTTGGCTACGATGCTTGTGTAACATGTGGCAAAGATACAAGATAGACCAATAGAATGATGCCATGTGGAAACCATGCCCATCATCCATGATGGATGTACACGTCATCTAGCCACTTATAAACTTCTCCCTTCTAAGGAAGATTTCTTGGGGAGATTAATAAGTGTTAAGAGATTAATAACTTCTCATCTCTTGAGAAAGATTTCACCTTTTTCTTTGACTGAAGGCTCTCCTTGGATTTCCCTTTCTTCGATTGCTTCTTTCTTTTTCATTTTGTCTTCTTGTCTTCGTTATCGAAAACATCCGAATCATCATCATCGAACTCTGAATCCGTCATCTTCACCGTCTGTGTCAAAGTCCTCATCCAAATCTGTTAGAATCAGAATCCTTCGCATCCTTCCTTTTATTTTTCTTGGATTTTCTTTTGGTCATGCCAAATCTTCATTTAGCACGTTGTGCGGCTGCTACCATATTGTAAAGTCATTAGCTCCTGCCAAGGTGTCCCTCCCAACAACATCACTTCTCAATGTGGTATTTAGTCCTGTGCAAAAGTAATCTCCAAATTGCTCTTGAGTCGGTCTCTGAGGGGCGGCTAGCCTCTGGTTCAAGTTACAAAACTTTTGGGCATAGTCTTCTACCAATACATCCTTCTCTTTCAGTTGTTGGAGCTTTTTCAGAATTGCTTTAGGTGTTTTCTCTTGCCAAAACCTTGCAAGAAAAGGTTGCTTTAAAGCCTCATAATCTACAAAATGATTCATGCCATATTGAATGAACCAACTCATCACCTTGCCCACCAAAGTGGTTGCCAATTGTTCCTTCTTCACCACCGCTGTCCTTCAAAACCACTTGCTAACCATCGGGTCTCAAATTGCCCAATGTGGCTATCAAGTTGAAACAATCGGTCGTAGTCTCCTTGGATGGGGTTGGGGTAAAAGTGGGTCATACAACAACCTTCGAGCTCCTACATACACTTGAAATGCTGCATTATAACCGTAAGTTGCATGAATGAAAGCTTTTGATGGGAGACCATGGATTCCGAAGGCCTCCTCTGCATCGTCGTATTCTAAACTGCCACCCGAATGGGTGGAAGGCTCTTCCCCTGACGCTGTGTCACCAGGAACATAATCTTCATCCTCCAAACTTCCAAGGGTTTCATTCACAATTTGTTGGAATTCGGATGCTTCTCCGACCTCCTCACAACTTTGCGCCGGCTCCCCAGGGTCCTCTTCAAAGGCACTTATGCATCCTCTAGCCTAGGCCCTGGTGAAGTATAGATGGTTGATATGATGAGGAGATGACTATGTGTCTGACATCCGCTCTACTGATGCCTCCATGAACACTCTATGAGAATTCACTGCTCCTGAAACTCGCAATCTTCAACAACGGATTGACTGCAACTCAATCCACAATGTCGCCTTCGACAATTTCACGTATCCTCTACTGCAAGTTACAAATCAACTCTTGAAAATTTGCAATGGTGAACTGAATTCGCCCGCATGCACCCTTGACACTAGACGTTTGCTGGATTGACTTCAATGCTTGAACATTGCCTCGCAAGATTTGAATTTGTTGCTATAGATGTTGATGAACACTCTCCTTTGATTTTGGCAGCGCCTCCATACGCTTCATAGCATGCACATTGTTTTCGCAATACTTGCATAGAGAAGCCATGTGTGCTCTTCATGCATCTCTCACAATCCAAGTGCCCAATTTGTTTGCAGAATTGCCATTGTGATAGGCATGGAACTATCCTCCAATTTTTCCTAGCAGTAAATTAGACTTAGCATTTCACATTCGAAAACAATAAGACATCATTATTAAGTTTGAGTATTCAGATCAAAGCAGATAATGGAATAGATAAGATTTCCATGTATTACGTATACAACAACTTTGACTTCATTCCCCAAAAACAGAGAATACTACAACAGTTTCAACTATGTCCATATTGGAATAGATAAACAAACAGTTCTAAACATTTTGCTCCCTCTTTTCATTAACGTAATTTATTAAAAGGTTCCTACACTTCCAGGGCTCATATCTTTAGCTAGAAAGCTCAGTTCTATCCCAAACCTTTAATTATAGGCCTATCTCTATGTGTCAAATCCAATGACATTAGGGGTAAGATACGATTGACACAACCATACCAGCGTCTTGGCGTGAAGGCTCAAGGCAAACCCCCCGATCTAGATCACCCCCCTCTTGATGATTTGGCTAGTTTTCTAGGACATGGGTGCCACTGAGAGTACTCTTTAAGGTTGAGCACATTGATGCTTAACTCTGCTTTCTACAGCATAGCCCAAGGAGAACAACTATTGGTTAGAGTCAAATCCGACAGAGTCTTATCCTCAAGACCGATGGTGTTTTAGCCTCCTTGGAGTGGCAAAGGATTAGAGTGGTTGGGAGATAAGAGCGGAGGTGCGCCATTGACCTTTAACCCTGCAAAGATGCATTCTTTCAGTGGTATTTGTGGCTTTGGGAGGGTTGTTCGATTCAAGAGATTCAATGGGAGCCTAAAGAGTGGTTTTTGGAGTAGCTCAGACAAGATAGCGGAATTGGTTTTGGACATCCAAGGTGGGTAGCTGAGATAGGATAGCGGAAGTGGAGATTTTTGCATACACCACTTAGATGGACAATTGACTATACTTGGAGGCGCCACCATTAGCACTAAAGGATTGTTGAAGTGGAATTTTTTCCATACACCACTTGGATCAACAAAATGACATATAGTTGGAGGCCTCAACCTAGAGCTCATTTAGAAAGCACCATTGGGTGGAGTAGCAGATCCCAATAGGGATCATTACTACTTTCTAGTCCTAGCTTTGGACAAACCTTTGCCCCAAGAAGATCTTTTATTTTTCAAAATGTTGGCCCATAGAGGCCTATGGCCCATGTCTAGAGCAAACACAGAAAGATGAGACCTATCTTTGTTGCTCGACATGTGGTCTAGGGATGATAGCACACTGCTTGTGGAGTTGCCCCGATGTGGTTGGGCTCTGGGCTCTCTTAGGATATTGGCTAGGGTGAAAGGATTCATCAAGTTCTCACTAGGCAGATGGTTTCCTGACTGACAGAGGGGAGGCACACTTCTCCATAAAGATGGTCTCATCGGCCTATCTCATCGAAGAGTAGGTCACTAGCTAGGACATCCTTAAGGCCTCTGCCTGACTAGATGGTGCCCAATGCCCCTTGCTAGAGGACGCTGTCTGGAGACTATTTCTAGCATTACAGGTTGGCATATATGGGTAGCCCGCTACAACCTAGTTATGGGAGAGTAGCAGACCCAACTTGGCATCCACCCTTGTTAATATTTGGTATGATATCATTGACACTCTATGTGCCACCTAGGAGTGGGATATGGACTCTAGGAAGACCGTAGGCATGAGTGTTTCTCCAAAGGCTTGGCCTATATATATCTTTTCTATTCTCACAAATCAAGGTATGATTTGGTTGTATTCCCCTCCCCCTTCCCATTGGTGCCAACTTGTGGGGGTACTCTATGTTAACTATTTCATTTCCCCCCTAAGCCATCCAACTTAACTAAGTATTGTGCAAGAAAAGAGCAAGCATGGGTGTTTTGTTTGGAATGTATTGTAGGGGCCTTTACCGTGTGGTGATAGGTGGATTAGTTCAAGGACCTAGTCCCACATACAATTGGGAGGCCATAGTGGCCTTGAATATATGTGCAACAAAAGACCCACTAGAGACTTTTTGGGGGCTCTAAGAGGCTTGGAGATGTCACCAAGGATAGTTCTTCAATTACCACATTAGCTTTGGCTTTTGTATCACCATCAAACTCTGACTTAGACTCCTTGTTCTTTTGATCCGCCGCCTTCTTTCTGCAATCCTTCGCAAAATGGCCTGGCGTGTCACAATAGAAGCATGTCTTCTTTTGCTTCCTCTTCTTGGAAGTGTCCTCGTCATCTCCAAAGTCATCCTTCTTGGGCTTGCTACCATTAGGCTTGCCCTTTTATTTGCCATTGTTATCCCTTGCTAGCAACGCCTTGACATCGTTGTCATTGTTGTAGAGCTTCTCCCTAGCTTCTTCATGGAGCAGTAATGGACCCAACTCCTCAAGTCAGAGGTTTGGTCTTCTGTCCTGTTGTCACAATCGTAAAAAAGCTTTTGAAACTCCGTGGTAGCCTTCTCAATACCATTAAGGCCAACTGGCATGAGTCCACCTTTTGACCAACCGATGCTAGTTGATCCCTCACCACCTTGATCTTCGTCAAGTGGTCATGTACCGAATCAGGTCCTTCAGAATGGCCCACGCCTCTACTGACATGTCGATCAATGCCAGGGTGTGGGCATCTCTACCTTCCCATGCTTCGAGCTCCTCTCCATCTACTGGTATGAGTATTCTCCCATTGTGGTCCACCACATCCTCCAGCTTCGCCTCTGTTTTCCTTGTCAGTTTCCACAGTTTCCGAGAGCTACTAAATGACTCCGGATCTTCATCTTCCAAATAGGGTAATTTGTCCCATCCAATTTCCCAGACTCTTCAAAGTTAGGGATGGTGAACAAAAGAAATCTGGGTGAGGATGAAGGGAGAGAAGGGCTTGAAGAGGGTTCTAAAATCGACATCTCTGCTACTAAACCACACAGCAAAATCGAACAAACTCAACCTTCTGTAGACCAGAACTCCGTACGCACTTGGCTGAACCTGAGTCACCCTCCTTCTCGCAAGGGCACTATCCTCCAATCGTGGAAGTCGATTCCCAAAAGCCGCTTAATCATGGTTGTCCTTCAGCAAGCTTCCTGCCTTCAGGCTCCCACACTTATGAGCCTCCTACTTGGGCTCTGATACCATGTTAGAAATCGACCAACAGAGGGTACGCACAGTGGAAGACTGATAGAATAGCCCAGGAGCTCACACTGTGTGTGTGGGGAGTGGAATCACAAACTTCTTAAACTTATGTACATCAAATAGATGTGCCGACTCATCAATAGACAATGATCCACCTAGATATAGAAGCTACCAATAGAATATATATTTTCGTCCAAAACTATGGACACAATAAAAAGAGAGAGAGATCAAAGTCCCACCAGAGCATGGTCCTTTGATCTTACCATGTACTTGTACTATCTGCCGGATATATCTCGACTTGAGCCCGTGCGCTCCACCTTGAGCGTATGTAGACTCTCTGTCCAGATCACAACACCCTGAGAGACAGCCAAGGTTCAGCCCTTGAAAGCTCAGTCTGCAGCACACCTTATACTCTCCTTTACCTCTAGGATGAGGCCCAAGGGAGTGCCTTCAGGCTGCTCCTGTCTGCTCCTTTTTCTGCTGAGCTGTTGGATGAGTTATGAGACTCTTAGCCTCCCTTTTTATAGGCCCCAAGGCCCCTTGAAGTGGCCGACTGGAGCAGGCCTTCAGGCCGACTCAGTCTGCCCCTAAACCCCCCCACATGCCTTCAAGGGGAAGTTCCTCTTGGGCTGTGTGCCCTCTGCATTTATGTGGGGGCCCAGCCCCCTTGTTTTGTGTGCCAAGTGACTTGGCCGCCCCCCCTTTTATCCCTTTCTTGCTGGCTGACTTGCAGGCCCTGATTGGCCAAATATTAGGGCTGCTGCAAGGCCCCAAGGGAGGCCTATATAAGGCGCCTCCCTTGCGCAGTTCCAAGGCCAGGTGGGTGGCGTGCCATGGCCACCACTCCTGCTCCTCTCTCTGTCCTGCGGCACCTTCTATCTGGCCCTCCAGACCTGCAGCAAATAGGCGCCTCTGCTCCTGGGATCCGGATTACCACGCCAAGCTGCTGCTCCAGATCTGCCTCCTGCCAGGCTAGATCTAGAGTTTGCTGTGCCCGCCATCTGCTCCTTCTACAGGTGCTTTCTGTTGCAGCCATGCTGGTCCCTCCAGGTACTTTACTCTCCTCTCTTTGATTCCTGCCCACATGGCAGTAATATCCTGCCCATGTGTCAGTCTCTCAAGACCCAGGTCCACCCCCACCCCCATGCTCTCATATGGGGGCTTACAAAAGGGGAGGTGACCTTTCCAACACTTGGTGGCTGAGGTATACATCTCCTTGTTGATTTCCTAGATCACTGAAAATTGAATTTCAACTTAATAATCCGAGGATCAAAACTACGTGTCAGATTTACCATCAGACTGTTGAATATAGACTTTCTTGGGTGTGGCAGCAGTTGAGGCTCGGCAGCATGCTAGTACGACCTTCGAAGTCTTGCTTTGGATCAGTAACTATTCCATATTTGTTGCTTGTGTGCTAATCTCTCTTCTTCTTCCCAAATTATGCGGTCCTCCAGCTTCAAGCTAGCTGCAGCTGATACCCTTTTTTCACAGGTTGCTTGGCAGGCTTACTCATGCATTCTGCATGCTTGAGAATCCTGCAACATTTGTTGCATCAACAACGTTGAGCAGCATGTGCTGCAGCATCCAGAATCTATCATTGGTAGTGAGTTAAGAGTCTTCTGTGAAGACTATGATTCTTCCTGATGGTGGGGCTGCTGCCATGTGTCATGATGGGGGCCTAAGTCTTTCGTGTAGCTAGTTGATTTCTCAACAAATGATACAATGAGAAGGCTGCTGTTACGTGACATCTTGGTGTGGTCTTGACCATTCTATGAATTGAGATTGGAACTACCCCCAAGGTGCATTAGGAGAGATGGGATACGGGATGTGGTGATGAGGCTGAAAGCCTTACTGTGCAATTACCACACAGCAAAAAAATATTGTGAAGCCTCTCCACAGGCATCAGCTCTCATATAATGTGGTCACACATGGAGCAAGAGGCCTGGACTCTGCTAACTACCAGTTTATCACATATGATATACAACGTACAAACGGAAGACAATCATCCATGGGACCAGTAAAAACCTCACGGATGAAGAACCTTCATATTGGCTTACCCTACTAACCATATTCTTAGACTCGATGTTACCTTCCGAGCTCAATCCTGATCTGTTGCCATTAAGATTGATGACCTGGGGTAAAACAGAAGCAGGATCTTCGATGGAACTTGCCACTAACTGGCACTGAAATTTTGCACTGCTTGGTGTAGGCAGAATCACAGATATAGTCAGCAGGTTTTTCCTATATTAAAAACAATCTTGCACGAAACAATCCCACCCTCTGGCTGTGACTATGTCCTCCTCCTCAGAACAGTGTGGGGTAACCGCCTTCTTCATCTCTAACCTTAACATCCTCAAACCCAAGACATATCCCTCCCTTTTGTAGGTGGGTATAAGCATCCGAAATGATCTCACCTATTTGATCTGAAACTTCAAGCAAGTTGCGACTTGGTTCCTCCTTCAGACCCTTGTTCCTCATTCTGCTTAATCTTGGCTGCTTCTGTCTCCATACCAGCAGCAACATAGATGTTTGACAGCATTATATATGGTGAGGGATTTTGTGGATCCAGTCGAAATACAAGCTGTGCAACACGCTCTCCTCGTTTAACGTCAACATGAGTTCTGCAAGCACCCAGCAAACTCATCACAGTTGCAACAGAGGGTTCAAATGGCATCTTGTTGACCAGATCCTCTGCTACATCCAGCAGTCCAGCTCTCCCAAGCAGGTCAATGATGCAATTATAGTGATCCTCAATGGGAATAATACCATAATCTTGAGTCATGGAAACAAATAACTGGCAACCCTCATTCACAAAACCAGCATGGCTACACACAAAAAGAACACTTACGTATGTGACTTTATCTGGCACTACCCCTCCTTGTCTCATTTGGTCAAAAAGGAAAAGAGCCTTTCTGCCTTGACCATGCTGGGCATACACTGCAATCATGGCATTCCAAGAGGCCACATCGCGCCTAGGCAGTTTGTCAAAGATCCTGCGTGCATCTTCAAGTCTTCCACATCTGCCATACATGTTGACAATGGCAGTTCCCATTACAACATCCAATACAACACCACTATTCCGGATGCGCGTGAGCATCTGCTCACCTATTGACAAGTTCCCATGGCTGGCACATGCGTCTAGGATGCTGATAAATGTAATTTTGCTGGGAGGCACACCTTCCTGCTCCATTAGCGCAAAGAGCTCTAGGGCATCCTTGCCTTGCGCATTCTGTGCATATGCTGCAATCATGGCGGTCCAGGAAAACACATTCCGTTTCGGAATATTGTCAAAAATCCTCCGAGCAACCTCCAACTTGCCACACTTGCCATACATGTTGACTAAGGCAGTGCCTACCACTACATTCCCTTCAAACCGAGTGACCAAAAGGTACGTGTGAATACGTTGGCCCTCAGGCAGGGCTGCCTGGCTTGTACATGCATCAAGAATGCTGACATATGTTATGCTGTCTGGTATCACCCCTTCCTGTTGCATTTGACCGAAGAGTTGGATGGCCTGGTGGCTCATCCCCCTATGGCCAAACGCCCCAATAATGGCATTCCAAGTGACAACATCATACTTCGGCATTTGCTGAAACATTCGTTCTGCGTCACGAAGGCTGCCAAATTTACCATACATGGTAATAATGGCATTCCCGAGAACAACATCTGAAGCATACTCGCTTTTCATACTGAGATTGTGGATCATTTGACCTTCAGGAACGGCTGATTGGTGACCACATGCCGAAAGAATGCTTAGGAAGGTCACCCTGTCTGGCATTAGCTGTTCTGTCCGCATCTGTTCAAAGAGTCTAAGCGCCTCCTTGGCCTGCCCATGCTGGACATAAGCTCTGATCATGAAATTCCATGAGAGGACATTCCAATGATGCATATTGGCCAAAAAGGCACGTGCGTCTTCCAGAGCTCCACACTCGCCATACATCTGCACAATGAGGCTCCCCAGATAAATATCCCGCTGCAGTCCGCTTTTGACAATATGGTGATGGACGTGCTTGCCATCCAACAAGGCTTTGGCCTTCCCACAACACCTTAAAAGAGAAGCGTAGGTAGTCGAATTGACCCGGATGCCGGGCAGGTCTAGTTGAAGCAGGGTCTTCTTCCATGATAGATTGTCAACCAGATCGTGATTGGTGAGTTCCGGTGAGATTGTATTGAAGTCCTCTTCAAGATCTTGGTGAATCAAACCGTTAGCGGTGGCTCCTGGATCCCGCTCATGCAGCACCTCTTTTGCAAGCTCTCCCCAAACCGTCCAATGCCCCTCCCGGAGCGATTTTTCACTGGCTAACCATCTCAGGTATTCAGAGGACAAAGAACCCAGCAACTTGCCTTTGTACCGTCCAAAAAGGAGGATTCTTTCACGAGCTGGAATGCGAGGGACATCAAAGACCATGCCGAGCAAGGGGCCGACAGCAAATGGAAGATGGGTTCACGAGAAAAATGCTGCTCGCTTTCCATGGTTCATGATACATGAGCTACTGATTTCTCAAGTTGACACAAAACCGTATATGTGGGTAAAAGAGTCTCTAATCCGGAAAGCTGTTGCAAGAGAGATAATACGGCCGTTGCTTGAAATGGTTTGGCTGCCACTGAGCCTCTGCAGCTTCTTGCATCTCCATGTTGTTGCTTACTGCCCACAATCCTTGCCTTCATTTTCCTGCCCATTTGCATTTTGCTCCCGAGTAGCATACCACTGTCCCCAGACAACATTTTTCTTCACACATCACAACACTTGGGTTTTTCTTGAAAATTTTCAGCTAACATATGATTTTACAACATTTGAAAACATTTCCAACATTTGAAAACATATCCTTGCCTACCCATTCTGCCATTTTGCTCCCAGCTTTCACACACCAACATATTTCAGCTAACATGTATAACTAAAATGCCTAACATTTTGCAGATTTTATAAAAATTGAGAAGAAATTTGGTATGCTGCTTTTCTCTTTTTGTAGTCATTTCCTTTTTAGCGCTGCCTGGAAAAGAAATTTGGTATGCTGCTTTTCTCTTTTTGTAGTCATTTCCTTTTTAGCACTGCCTTCCAGGCAGCGCTATAGTAACACTTTTCTTATAAATGTGTCCCACACCATTTTTCGCCACCTTGCCCCTTCTATTTTGGTTCTTTCTCTCTTACTCACACACTCACTCACATACGCTTTCTTTTCTTAAGAACTCTCTCTCTCTCTCTCTCTCTCTCTCTCTCGTAGAATTCTCAAGACTTTTGGATGAACCATGACATAGTAAGAAGTTGCAATAGGGAAAAGAGTTGAGAGTTGAAAGACCATGAAGTCTACAAGTTTTAAGGGTAAATCTGATGGAGGAAAGGAATGTGGAGGGAGGCTCTGCACTCCCTAAATGAAATAGGTATTTTAGACCCATGACATAAGCCCACGCCTCATATGGAATGGTCTATCCATTATGCAAAAGAAGTGTCGGGCCATCACCTATTGTAATGTGGTTGACTGTGAATTGTATATTATATGGATTTATTGGAATTAGAGTTGGATGTATTGCACCATTTTTTCTAGATACAAGATTGTAGAGTATTTTTTGTATTGTATCTATGTCAAAGCCTCCACATATTAATAGTTGGGGGTGTGGTGGAAATTGATGCGATTTGGTGTTGGTGGTAAACATGTATTACAGTATATGTGTGTTTTAAAACAATTATATCTTCAATGGCTTATGTTGAAAGTTTTTTCGTTGCATATTGTGAAATCTAGAGTGTTTATTTCCCACCTTGCTCAAAGTTTCAATCTTTGCATTTATTTGTGAAGATTTTCATCGATAATTAGAAGCTTATCCCTTAGTAGCTTGAGCACATACAAGTTCTCCATTTTTTTGAATTTAGATAATGTTATGTATGCAATGCCATGTGTATGGATTCCTTTTGGAGAGAAAGCTAGCTTGTGCATTGTTAATCCTTGTGCTTTGTCTATTATATAGCCACTTGCTGCAGGTTATGTGGGTATTTATTCCTTTGAAGAGAAAGCTACCTCGTTTGTTGTTAATCCTTGTGCTTTGTCTATTGTACATGTAGTTGCAAGTTTATATAGCCACTTGTAGATCATATTGGGAAAGTCTTTGATGTCCTCTGCTTCAAAGACTAAATCCCCTACATTTAAATCTGAGTAATGATCCAAAGAGCTTAAATCGTTAGTATCTTGTGGAGGTTATATAGCCACTAGCTCATGAGGTAGCAGAGGAGCATTGGAAAAGCTTGCTTCCATGACATTCAGTGTGACATTTTGCATGTCTTCCTTGATGTCCTCATCTTCAAAGACACATCACTTCCTTGGTGTAACTTTATTCTACATCTAAGCTATTCATTTGACCAATAACTTGAGAGCACAACTTATGTTTTTACATGCACTAACAATCATAAAACGTATGCTCCAAACTATCCAATAAGAATAGTCCAAAAATATAAGTACCTATTCAAAATCATTAGGTAGCATAAATTTGAGTAAATTGTAAAAAACCACCCAAATCTTTTTCGACAATTGCTTGAGCCCTCTAAACAAAACTTTGAACCATTTCACGTCTAATATAAACATGTTGAATCCTCAAAAGCTATCTTTCATGCTAGCTTGTATCATTCCAATGCAATCTAGCTCAATTTTGATTGTTTAGGTATCCCTTGCACTAGCTCAAATCTCTAGGGAGAAGTTTGCCATGACTCCATGATCAAATGTGTTACGCTTCACATCAACCTAGGTTGATGCCTTTTATATCTATCCTTCATATACAATAATGTATACAAAAAAAACTAAGGGAATTTGTTGGTGTTTTCATGTTTTCATTAACCCATTATTCACGAATGTAATTTTTGTTTAAAAAATGCGTGGAAATAACGTGATCATGTTGGTAACCACAAAGAAACAACAAACAAACATGATAATATTACCTGATGGTATTAGTCATAATACCTCCGATAAGAGGCTCGATACTGCTAGTAAGAGGCCCAATACCACTGGTAAGAGGCCTAATACTATCATTAATAGGCCATAGTATCGTCAATAATGGGCCTATTACCGATGGTATTGAACCTACTATCAGTGGCATTGGGCCTATTATTGGCAGTATCATGGCTTATTACCAGTGGTAATAGGACTATTACTGGACTATTACTGGTGGTATTAGGACTATTACTAACAATATTAGATCTATTATTTGTGGTATTTTTGACTAGCTTTCCTATCCCTTTTATGCGTATAAAACCTTCCCCAATGTCAATGAAGGGAGACTATGGAACATGAGAGGGAAGGGGCTACTTGCAAGGAGGAGGAGAGGCTGGGAGAGGACATGAATGACTTGCAGCAATCGCCTCATTCAAACTGAAGCTAGATCATCATTAGAAACTGCCCGACCATGATCAAGATACTCGATAACCCTACCCATGACTGGAATATCAAAAGAAGAGATTGATAAGGGTCCAGGGAATTAGAATTGTCCACCTAATCTATAGATGGGAAAGTAGCAACTACTTAGATTGCCACCCACCGCAAGGTGACCAAAGTAGCTGAAGTAGTAGGAGGAGGACACAATGCACCTGGTGCATCGAAGGCACCTGATGCGTAGAAGGTGCTCTCTAATCTATAGCCACCTAGAAGTTTCTTAGGCCTTTTATTTTGATTCAGGGCATCTCTAGCCAAGTGCCAGAAGGTCCTACTAACCTGACACTGATCTTGTTTGCACAATCTCTACTCTATGCTGAAAGAACAGTTGAAGCGACAGGAAGATGAGGATGCACAGCATGTGTTTAGCGCGTCGAAAGGTGCTCTCTATCGAATAGTCGCCTAGAATATTTCTTAGGCCTTTTCTTTTTATTTGAGGCATCTCTAGAAAGTTCCAGAAGGTACTGCTAATCCAACACTAATCTTCTCTGCACAATCTCTCCTCTATGCCAAAATAGAGAGCTATCTAGTTGCTAGAGCATAATATGATCATCTAATATATTAGGGTGACACATGTGATTTATCCCACATATAAAGTGTGTTCTCTAGATAGAGTTAGGAAGGAATATAATCCCATTGGAGAGGAGATCACGTTATTTCAGTACCATTTTGGGGATTGAAGCTCTCATGGGTGGCTAGGCAAGTATGGCTTGGACACCCACAGTATGTGGCCCATGTCCACATGTCACCACTCCCTATCCACATGCATATGCTTTAGCATGGTATTAGAACCAATGAGGTATCCTAGGACAATAATTTACAATGGTTTTGTGCACTAGAGAGTGCATTTAATGTGCATGCATGACGATTGGCACTAGAAATAAGGCCTCATTTCCACAATACCTTTTTTGGGGATTCAAGCTCCCTTGGGTGGCTAAGTGAGTGACCCACACTACATGCACCACGTCCATCTTCCACCACATCATTGGTGATCTCTATGTGATGTAAGAGCTTAAATACATCCCCTCACCTTTCCTTCTCACTCTCTATATGTTTTTAATATGTTAAACCCTTACTAAGACTACAATGACTTCAATTAATATTTTTCTTTGTTATGAATCTAATGCTAAGCCCCAAGTATTATGAGGGAGATTACAATTGAAAGTTTTTGTTGACTCATCCTACCTCTTAATTTGAAAATAAATTCACATGTTTCATGTGATATTATTCGTTTGTAATAGTTGAGCCTTGCAATGATATGAAGGGGAGGTGAGAGTAAACCTTTTCTCTTCTCTCCTCCTTTCCTTTTCTTATTGATCAATATCTAATCATATTTATGTCATTGTCACCATGCTATAGTAGTATATCTTTAGAGCATATCGTGTGCTTGGACTTTTCCTCTTGATCAAGCCCATGAGTTGCATTGGCTGATTTACTGTGGATTATATTGCATAGTGATGTGAACACTAAAGGAGGTGATTTCTTTTTGCATGTTTTCTATAGCTCACTCTTAAGTACATATTCATGTATTGACTTAGTCCTTTTGAAAACTCCTATTGTCTTTCACCTTCCTAGCCCCCAGGCAGAGGACTTTGTTAAAATTTTTAGACTAGTTAGTGGCTTTGACCTGTATCTAGTTATTACCTATGGCTCCACACTAGAAGTTTAATTCAACGAAGATCTTATTGTCTTTGCCATTTGGATGTAAGGTGGTTAGTATTACATGAAGCTCTACATGTGCAATATCATATAGCTAATGATGATTGAAGATGCATTACTATGATGAATGCTATGGGAGTCAGTTTTTTAAGTATGTCATCCCAAGCACAAGGAAGTTTCACATACCTCTATTTTTCTTTAATTATAAACTATTATATGAATGGATAAATTTTGCATACTATTTTATGAATGCATACTATTTGTATTTACTCTATTTTATGAATGGAGAGAGTACAAATTTCAATGGTTTGAAAAATTTCCCCACATTGTTAGGATGCTTATGAACCACATATTATATATGAAGCATGGAAAATATGGTATTGATTGCTCCACCTAGTCTAACTTGCTAGACTATTTCATTTCATAACTTATATTTGATTTGATTCAAAGACCATAAATTTGAATGCTAGTTATAGATGCAAACATACAATGAAATTAAATAAACATATTAACGATCCAAACATTAAAAAGTATGTACAAGGCCAATTACACCTATATCATATGTCTCTAGGTAGTACTCACAATGGGATCTCAAATCCCACTCTCACATCTACTAGTGATGCCAACCCTCTAGTCCCTCATCTCCAATATCCTAGCCTTGCTCACATCCTACACCACCTTGGCCATCACCACCT
This sequence comes from Dipteris shenzhenensis, assembly GCF_047967505.1. Lineage (NCBI taxonomy): Eukaryota > Viridiplantae > Streptophyta > Polypodiopsida > Gleicheniales > Dipteridaceae > Dipteris > Dipteris shenzhenensis. Next base: position 37,503,682 of record NC_141625.1, read on the forward strand.
CTATCACCATGACCACTAATTGTTATCAGACTCTGACTACCCTAGTGGTGCCAAGGTGGCTTCAGCTTTCTAACACTTATGTAGGTCCCCACGAGTCACAACCAAAGAGGGCATCTAGGTGGAGAGAGGGATGCTTCTGGCCCTAACTAGTTGAAAGTCTAGCAGCTGAGGTGCCAGTGTATAGCTATGGACCAGATGTGTTTATAGATCATTGCTTTGGGTTGCGATGTGATTATGGACCGAAGAGTTCGAGTTCATTATCAAACGTTTATGTATGTGATGAGTTTGCTACTTAAATACTGGATGTGATGTGTTCCACATTTCATATTACTCCATTGGGAACTCATTGTGGCTGGCTTGGGAAATCACAAGCGAATATGACCTCTTTGTTGTTGGAGGGTCCATGGTAGCATCTTCATTAGATGGCTTCTTTAGATCATTTGTACACCATGAGCTATAGAGAGGGTGTTAGCATCTCAGATAATTGGCATCTCAAGAATACATTAGAGATTGAGGGCTTATTTGTGGGTGTGCCTGCCCTCTTTCAGGCTAGGACAGGGAGAAATTAGAGGCCCCTTTATAGGGATGGTTGCACATGATTCAAGGCCCAAAGTAGTGTGCTAATATGGAGAATTTTAGGCACTTGGAAGGCCCTGGGACAGGTGAGCAACAAGTTGGCCTTAGATTGGCCAAGCCCTATTGCTTGGGTCGGCTACCTGGATTGCTAGTTTTGGCTGCTTGTTGCCCTATTTATAGGGCCAGCCTCCTCCCTTTTCTGGGATCTATGGAGTAGTCCCTCTCTTGTCTTATTGGGAGCATCCCTTGCTTTATATACATAATTATCATTGCATCTCTCTCTCTCTCTCTCTCTCTCTTTGTTGCATGCTTCTGTGCATTTTTCCACTCTCACCCCACCCCCCCCCCTATGTTCTATCTCCTACCCATTTCCTATATCCCATCTATCTCCATCCCCCACTTATCTCTAACTCGAGAGTCTATCTATCCCCATCTACATCCTATCCTCCCCTCCCCCTATATTTAGCCCATATCTACCTATTCATCCTAGTTGCCTCCATGTTCATATTCATCCCTATCCCCATCCCCATCCCCCCATCTATCCCTCCATATTCACCCCATATATATCTACATCTATCCTCGTACCCGTTCCCTATAACCCATCTATACCCATACCTATTTATATTCATATTCATTTACCTTATCTATCCATACCCCTATTATCATTTCATGTATCCCTCCCCCTTTATTTAGCCCATATATATCTAACACCCACAAATTGGTAGGCAGAATCTGAAGCAAAATCAATAGCTACATCCTCCTTCTGATAATTTAACTTCTAACAGCCACAAATCAGCACAGTAGAATTTCAAGCAACATCAGGGGCTTTTTAATGCCCAAAAATTGGTAGCAAAATTAGGAGCTACATCATGGTCCAGATAATTTCCACCACCATTAAAAATGAAAGAATTTTGCATCTGCAAAACCAAGGGCTCCATGACAGAGACTTGAAAGCATTTGACGTACTTTTAAGGACAAAACAAGCATCTATCCTAATAATCTCCAGCATAATGCTTGCACATATGTGGAAAACAAACAACACAAACATCCATCCTAATAATCTCCAGCTCTAATCTCCAGCTCGATGCTTGCATGTATAAGGAAAAAAACAACACAAAAAAACACAATCTTGTTTAGGGGGGCTCCATGAAAATGACCAAGAAATTAGAAAAGTAATTAGACTCTTAATGCAATTTTGTTGGCTTACTTGAAATGGTTGCTTGCTGCTTGTAATCTACAAGCTTGCTAATTTCTAGCTTTATGCTTCTTGGGCTATTTTTAGAAGAAATGGGTTGCTTGATGGGGCTACAAACTCCATCCAACATCATTGAATAGTTCAAGCAAGGGGTGGAATTCGTAGGAAAAAATGATGAGAGGGGGCTCCATGAAAAGAAATGCTTGCTTGATCAAGGTCATGCATGCCTATACTTTTTTACCTGCTGGATGAATGCTAGAATCGTGCAAGTGCCTGGAAAAGAAATGCATGCTGGCTAAAATCCATGATTTTACCACTAATTTAAGCTCATCTCATCATCATCAAATTAGCATCCTGATTGTTTTTCTGCTAGCGCCAGAAAATAAATACTTGTTTGAGCTCGTGCATGCTAGCCAAACCCATGATCCATGACCATTTAAGCTCATCTCAGGAGGCATGGGAGCATTAGGTTATAACATTCCAATTCCCAATGCAATAAGTCTTTGCAAGCCTCCCTACATCAAAACAACATCAAAAGAAGCCTGTACAGATCAAGTAGCCATAGCAAAAGAATACGCTTCTTCATAATCATCTTCATCTTCATAGCTTCATCATCCTATCAACCTCCATAGCAAGTCCAGATCATGCAACCATAGCAACATCATACTCGTCTTCTTATTATTCTTCTTCATACTTTATCATCGTCTCATTATTCATAGCTCCATTATCCTCTCATTCTTCATAGCTTCATCATCCTCTCATTCTTCATAGCTTCAACATCCTCTCAATTTCCATAGCCACTCCAAAGCATGCAACCATAGCAGAAGCAGACTATTCTTCTATAGTTTTCTTCTCCCATAGCTTATCATCCTTTAAACCTCCATAATCGGTCTAGATTATGTAGCCATAGCTCTTCTCTTCTTCTTCTCCCATAGTTTACCATCCTCTCAACCTCCATAGCCAGTCCAAACCATGTAGCCATAGTAGAAGTGGACCCTTCTTGTCATCCCACATCTTCCATCATCCTCCCAACAATTCCTTGATAACGCTTTGCAACTGCCACGATTCTCCACCTCTATGCAAAGATGTATTAGAAGTGAAGGATTGTTTCAGACCCACAACAAAAGATCTATTACTTGTAGTAGGAAATATGAGACCTCAAGCTCCAACTTGTAGCTCCTGGGAGGAAGCATCAAGACATGGAAAGTAGTGGAAAATAGGAACTTATGGTAGATGTATTACACAAGTGCAGCATATCTCTACTAGCATTGTTGAACAGGCAGAAGCACATGTTTTACATCATGACTGAAGTCCTAAACTAGATATTATTAATAACTATTCTTTGTTTCTTGCGGTATGCAAGGCAATACATTTTTGAACCTTAGTTAATTGCCAACAAATATGAAAAGGCATGACTTTTTGTGGAGGTTACATGATGCCTCTTGTAATCGGATTCTAATCCATCGTCTATGAAAAAAAGCGCAGTTTTATCTAAGTGATGTTTATGAAGGAAACTAGTGTTTTTGAGAAAACAGAATGTGTAATAGGTGTAGTATGGTGATCAGAATAATGAATCTGTTTGTTGTTTATCATTCTAAATGAAGAATATTCAATTGTTGTGTACAAAGTAAGCTGTATGAAGTCGATTCATTATTTGAAGTAAATCAGAATGCAGTTATTGTGTGTAGTTTGTATAAGAACAGATAGCACCATCTGTGTGAAGAATGAGTAATCTGTTGTGAGGGTGGTGCTAGCCCTTACACTTGGCGATCCTGCTGGCAAGATGGGTCTTACTTTTGCAGGAGTTTGATTACTCAGTGGTACATAGACCTAGAAGACAGCATGCAATAGCAGATTATCTCAGTAGATTGGAAACAGGGGAACCACCAACAGGAATACAGGATGAACTTCCAGATTCAAATCTGTTTCAGACTAGTGCAGAAAACAGATCTGAATGGTTAGAGAATATGAAGATTTACCTTAGTGAAGGTATGTTTCCTATGGGCATGTCTAAAGACTATAAGAGGAGATTGGCATTACAAAGTAGATACTTTCAGCTGATTGCAGGATACTTATATAGGAAAGGAGTGGATCAGATTTTGAGGAGATGTGTTCCGGAGTCAGAGCAATATGCAGTGTTGGAAGAAGCACACAAAGGGGTTTCAGGAGGACACTTTTCTGGTCACATTACTAGTAGAAAGATTTTTCAGTCAGGATTGTGGTGGCCATCAGTTATAAAGGACTCATTTAGGTTTGTGCAAAGCTGTGAGCAATGTCAGAAGGATGATTATCCAAAGGCTTCAGACAGAATGAGTCATAATCCAGTATTGCCACTAGAACCATTTCAGAAATGGGGTCTTGACTTTATGGGACCTATCAAACCAGCAGCCAAAGTGTCAGGAAACAGGTACATCTTAGTAGCAACAGACTATTGCACTAAATGGGTGGAAGCAATGGAAGTCAGAGATAATAAAGCAACCAGTGTGGCCAAATTTCTGTATGACACAATAATGTGCAGATTTGGATGTCCAATTGAAATTGTGTCAGATCAGGGTGTGCATTTCATCAACAAGGTTATTAAATTATTGACAAGTCAACATATGATCAATCATAAGAAGTCCTCTGTCTATTATTCTCAAGCTAATGGTCAGGCAGAAAGCAGTAATAAGATTCTGATTAAAATTTTAAGGAGAACAGTGGCAGAGAATAAGAAGGATTGGGAGAGAAAGCTCAATTATGCATTGTGGGCATTCAGAACAGCTTATAAAGTCAGCACAGGTATGACACCATTCAGATTAACCTATCGACTTGAAGCTGTGGTCCCTATGGAGTATATTGTGCCATCTCTGAGGATTGCAATAAGTGAGAAATGGTCAGAGCAGAAATCTATACCATTCAGAGTTGATAATCTGATTTAGTTAGAAGAGGACAGATTACAGAGTGCTCATGTGGCTACAGTAATTCAGAACAGGAGGGCAGCATGGTTAGGCAAACACAGAAAGAAGAAATTTTTCCAGAAAGGTGACAAGGTGCTTGTTTATAATTCTAGATTGGGGAAACATCCTGGTAAACTGAAACTCAGATACTCAGGGCCATTCAGCATTGTAGCAGATTTGGGTCAGGGAACATTCAGACTTTCTGATCTACAGGGCAATATTTTGAAAAAGGATATTAATGGGTTCAGAATGAAGTTATTTGTAGAAGAATCTCAAGTATTCCATGTGGAAGTAGAGGGCACATTTATTTCAAATTCAGACTACAATGTGCTATTTCAAGAACTAACAGATATGGCTCAAAGAGTGTGGGACACAATGAAGCAGAGGTTGGGCACAATCATGCAGAGGCCTTACCATATTTTTCAGATGAAGGATGTAACAAATACTGAGGTGGAATTAAAGCTAAAGGCTGAAGAGCTGCAGCAACAGGTTGATAAGAAGGAGATGGAAATGACCTTTTTATCCAAATAGAATAAAGTCTTGGAGATGGAGATTGAAAAATTGAAGAAGCAAAATGAGGAGCAGCTACAAAAGTTGGTAGAAGCAGAAAAAGGGAAAAAGAAGAAAGGTTTTTCTGATGATGTGATTGTTTTGCAGGAAGATAAGGATTTGTTAATTAATGCAGATAAAGTCAAAGTTGTAGATGCAGTCAAGGTTGCAGAGCTGACAAAGGAACGGGGGCTTATTGCTGCAAAGCCTGTTGAAATTGAAGCAGATGTTTTGATGCCAGAAACAGACATCATCAAGCAGTCAGAAGAGCAGCAGGAAAAGATTTCTGTTAATATCGCAGAAGAATTTTCTGAAGCCGATCAACAGTTGAAGGTCAATACAGTCAGTGAAGCTGGGGGAATCAGTGTGGAAGATATGCAACTGAAGAATGATATTCAGAATGTGATATCTGATTACAATACAGGGGAATCTGAAGTCATGGACAAAGATCTGAATAAGATTGAAGACAAAATAGAGACCAAGCATGAAGAAGAAGGCACAGGTGGGGATCAGGTCTGAAATCCCTGGTAAGGTCTTTCAACCACCGGGCGTGCCAGGTGTTGAACAGGCAGAAGCACATGTTTTACATCATGACTGAAGGCCTAAACTAGATATTATTAATAACTATTCTTTGTTTCTTGCGGTATGCAAGGCAATACATTTTTGAACCTTAGTTAATTGCCAACAGATATGAAAAGGCATGACTTTTTGTGGAGGTTACATGATGCCTCTTGTAATCGGATTCTAATCCATCGTCTATGAAAAAAAGCGCAGTTTTATCTAAGTGATGTCTATGAAGGAAACTAGTGTTTTTGAGAAAACAGAATGTGTAATCGGTGTAGTATGGTGATCAGAATAATGAATCTGTTTGCTGTTTATCATTCTGAATGAAGAATATTCAATTGTTGTGTACAAAGTAAGCCTGTATGAAGTCGATTCATTATTTGATGTAAATCAGAATGCAGTTATTGTTGTGTAGTTTGTATAAGAACAGATAGCACCGTCTGTGTGAAGAATGAGTAATCTATTGTGAGGGTGGTGCTAGCCCTTACAAGCATGATAGTTTGTCTCCAAAGTTAAGGAGGTGATCGCTAATCAAGTAAGTTCTATCAAATAAGATAGAGCACATTGAGCTGGACTTTGTGTGCGGTAGCATGTGTGGACATTGCTACATTGGGTAAAGTGACTCTCATCATCCCCCTACTTGCCTCACCACCTTCCTCATCATCTTCCATCTTGCCCTCCCCCCTCCCCCCTCAACTCCAACTTTTTCTTCTTCCCCACCTCCTTTCTCCCCCCACATATCTACCTGGCTTAATTTCCTTCTTCCCCTTTATTCTCTTGTCCCCCCTCCCCTCCCATATAAGTGCCCTCTTCTCCCCCCCTCACTTCCCCAACTTTCTTGTCACACTCCCCCCTTAGTCCTCAGTCCAGCCATGACACCTTCCATCCCCCCCTGTATTGTCCAGACAGAAGCTTGTTTGCTGCCTCCTCCAGCTTTTAGTTGGCTATAGTGCCAGGAGCTCCACCAACAAATGTCTGAGCAAACTTCAAGAGAGAGTGAGTGTAGAGCCTGTGAGTTGAGAGAGAGAGAGAGAGAGAGAGAGAGAGAGAGATTTTTATATTCATTTACCTTATCTATCCATACCCCTATTGTCCATTTCATGTATCACTCCCCCTTTATTCATCCCATATGTATCCCCCATACCTACCCATTTCCTATATCCCATATGTAGCCCATATCTACCTCCTATATTCATCTATCCCTCCCCCTATATTCAACCGATATGTATACCTCATCTATTCCCCACATGCATCCCATATGTACCTCCTATATTCATCTATCCCTAGCCCTAAATTCAGCCCATATGTATCCCCCATCTATCCCTTGTATGCAGTCCATATCTACTCCTATACCCTTATATCCCTCCCCTAAATTTAGATCATATGAAGCCCATATCTATATCTACCTCCTACCCACTCCCTATGTCCCATTTATCTCGATCCCCCATCTATCCTCATATATCTCCCATCTTTGTCCATAATCTACCTACCTTCCTCTCCAATGCCTACTACCCATCTTCATTCCTCTCATCCAATGCCACTCACCCCATCCCCTCATGTTCATCCCATCTATCCCATCCCCCTATCTCATCCCCCTATCTCATCCTTAATATTCAGCTTACTCCCACCTTTGAGATTAGCATTAAATAACAATAGTGCAACATAAATTTGAATTAGGGAAATATTAATCCCATACCACAACAAAACATGCATGTTTCCAGCATATAAATTGTACCTGGTAGTGTCATGCCAATTGTTCACTCTACAAACAAGGGATAGAAGTCCAATTTAGAGCAACGAAGATCAGATCATTGTGTGTGTAAAGTAGCAGCAAAGTTCTGCTTGTAATATCTTGAGCGTGGAAGATGGTATGATGAATATTAAAGGATGAGGATAGCCAAAGTCCTCTCTAGAAAAGATCCAATCATACTTGCAAAATCAAGATCTAGAGAGAGAAATACTAAAACTAGAGAGAGAAATACTAAAAGCCTATAGTTTTTGAGGTCCCCCAACCAACTCCTAATCCATTGCAGTATACTAAGTGCTTAAAACAAATTGAGATAAAATTAATTTGCTGCATTTTTTGCTTCAACATGTAGTCTAGTAGTAGAGTAGCATAGCCGTAGAGGAGATCCAAATCCACGAAGCCAAGCAAGCCATTGCCGTATTACTCAATTAGTTCCCAGTGACATCAATCCCATCGGGTCTATCATTGGTGTACACATTCACACACTGCCACCAGCTCAGTTCTCTTGGCATCTGGTAGCTCATCACACTTTGTGACACTTGGCAGAGTTATCTTCTATGGATTTAGGATTGTTGCATTCATCTTGCATGCACACATGCCACCCATGTACAATCAAATTCATTGACTATTTTTTGGCATTAGTAGTTCCTGCACACATACATTAACCTTGTACAACTTCTTGGCTATCTTGACACACAATTGACACCAATATACTATAGGCTTGATCCTTGGCACATAGTTGTTCTTCCATCACATAACTTGGTTTAGATTTACAAGTTTAGTGGCGTAAGCTCCCAGTGGCAGCTTGAGCATTATCCCCATCATGGCAACTTTCACATAGTGTTCTCATGGGGGGTAGACACTCTCACCGGTACATGGGTAAGCCTCTTGCATAGAGCATTAGACCACCTCCAGTATGGAGTTATCTGTATCATGTAGTTGATGATACACTAGTCATGACTCTGAACAAGATCCTTGAGTGGGAAGAGAACCTACTATGACCATTCATTACCACAAGGTATGTACTAGTTTATGATAATGACTCAAGCCTCATAGGTCTTAAGCGATTGGATGCAGGTGTTCCACACATTATCATGGATCAGCCCATAGTTTCTAATCATGTAGCTTTGTTTGTAAGCCCTCAACATGAGGAACATTTGACGGTAAGCCCTCAGCACAAGCAGTCCCATCTACATCAGCATAGCCTGATTTTTATGATGCACAACCATCATCTTCATGCATGGAGTTGACTCCATCTACTATCACATTAGATGCAGATACAAACCAGAAGTTCAATTATGAATATGCAATTATTCAACACGTAATTCCTCAGTACAAGGCACTCACATCTCTAGCCGCATGCAGAGATATATGCCATAGCGCATTCAACTCTTTAGGTGATTTCATTCCACTACATCGATCACTGATGCTTTCACCTTTGACATAGAGCATACCTTGGACATAGTTTCCATGAGCAGTATAGATCAATAGATCATTCTTCAGGACATTCGAGCATTGGCTCAGTCATGTTGCATTGCATCACCCTTGGATCCAATTATCACCATCTCAGATCAATAGATCATTCCTCAGCATGAGGATATTTATGCATCAGTGTAGTCCTATCCTAGTGCAGCCATTGAGTAACCTAGGGAACCTTAGAGTTTTAGCATGCACTTATGGATATCATATACAGTCCATACTTGATGCAGATTAGTGGTTGGATCCATTACTATAGATTGAACCCGACATCAACATTCAGCACCTCATATGTCACAGGGGAATCTTATGCATTTTGAATGATATTTTAGGCTTCTAGGCCTTTATATTATCAACTCCTTATTGACAAGCCTATGACAGATGCTACATCCTATGCTGATGGATGTTTAGCTATGCACACACCTTTAGCTCATGGCAATTGAGCATACAGGTTGGACATGCTCTTATACCTTGTTAGTAACATGGGTCTCTTTATCATCAGAGCAGTGTATCACACCTGCACTTTCGGCCCCATATTTTCAGTCCTTAGATCAGTCTGTCCACACTGACTATGCAATCTTCTATGACCTTGCATCATATGATAGAGATTACTCTAATCTAGCATACCTACACCATTACTATTAGTTCTTTTGGGTTGGTGACACCCTCGTATGTCACAACCTACCATATTGTTTCTCTATAGCTACATCAACTAGCTTCACATCCGGATGCCTCTTCTATAGAGTAGCTACACAGTCCGTGGCGACTCATGACATGTTCAGCTTTGACATGTTCAACACGTAGCGATACACACAGTTCTCCATGCAATCATCTTTTGATCGACTAGTCTTTGATACAGGTGGACTTTACCTTCTGCATATTTCCTTTCTCTTCCCTTTGGCCTATCTTCTGGGTTTTATTCCAAAAGGCAAAGGATGACCCACAACTTAAGAGGGGAAAATTCACATTATGTACATGATCTCATAAGTTGTACTCATTGTACATGGTTTCGCTACGTCGTCATTGTGCTCACACATGCACATAGTACTCTGATTCTTTTCAATTTTGGATGCTAGCATACACACAAAATGAAATCCACAAAATGGTCTTGTACATACACCCTCTACTTACCTAGTGCAATTTAAGAGGGGGTGTTAAGGATGGTGTAAATTGCACCATACCTCTAGGGCATTAGGGGCAAACCCTAATCCTAATCCTAACCCTAACCCTAACCCTAATCCTACCCTTAACCCTAACCCTAACCCTAAGGGCTTCACATGTTTATTTTCATGTTTATGTTCAATACAACATAGTGTACAGGTAGCTATATCATGTGCACTCCTCTCTCTCTCTCTCTCTCTCTCTCTCTCTCTCTCTCTCTTCCACTAGCAAACCTCCTTCAACTTGCATAAGCATCTCACTCCGCAATTGAAAATTTATCCTGCTCACTCCTTAGCTAAATTCAAGCTCCCCTTGTTCAATTTGATCAAACATGTTCACTCCATAATTGAAAATTTGAGAATAGATTTCTCTTGAAGCTTTTGTTTAGGTGAGCAAATAGATATCTCTTAAAGTGCATGCCAATGGGTTCCATTTGTTTGGATAATTGTTACATCAATGATCATGTACTCATTAGAATTTTTTGCATCATGTAGTTTTTGTGACTTCCAATGAACTCTTCATGAACTGAGGAGGAGGGAGGAGGAGGAGGGAGTACAAGGGTAGGGAGTGCAAGGTTAAGGGCATGCTAGAATACGATAGTGTAAGAGAGCATGGATGCAATGGAGATCAATCACATGAACACAATAGTGACCTTGAACATTGAACCTCAAAGAGTGGAAGCTTCATTCCATTGAGAGATATTTATACATGTTGGTCTCTACACAATCCATAGGTACCTCTGTGGTGGGACCTCTTTTGTAGGATACCTTTTGGAAAAGAGTCCCTCCACTTTTGGGGGGGACCTTTTGGGTCTCTACAAAAAGTGGGGGGACCTCAAAAAGTGTAGGCTTTAGTCTTTCTCTCTCTAGATTCAATATTCTCAGGGACATCTTATGCATGTTCAGTTGTATTTCAGGCTTCTAGGCATTTATATCCTGTCAGCTCCTTCTCAACAGGACTATGACAGATGCTACATCCCAACCCAATGGATGTTTAGCCTTACACTTATTAGATGACGTTCAGCTCATGACAATTGAGCATACAAGTTTGATAGGTTGCCATACCTTCTCATTTGTACAGACCCTCTTCTCTTCAAGGGCATTATGTTTGTTTCTTTGAAGAAATAGTTGACACTGGCTTCTTAAAAACTGAGCAAATACTCTATGGTGTTCGTGGATTACAAGGAAAAGATTGCCAACAAGCTTGTTCCATCTATCACCGATGCCATCTTTACCATACTCATTGGGTAGAGATAACCGTAGCAGCACATCTCCTGGAGACTCAACCATAATCCGAGGACTAGTAATCAAATTGGTCCAGGGGAGTTGTAACCCTATGGCAACAAGGGCCAGAAGTGCAGTCTAGGGTAACAATGATCACATTATTGTGTGTGTAGAGTAGCGCCAAAGCTTCGCTTGTAATATCTTGATCCTAAAAGATGGTATGATGAATCTTAAAGTATGATGATAGCCAAAATTGTCTCTAGAAAATATCCAATCATACTTGCAAAATCAGGATCATGATGAAGCACTAACGTTCCCCAGGTTACACTATGGATGAATTTGATGATGTTAATTGCACTGGGGCAAGATCACATTGATGCATAAGTATCCTCATGCTAAGGAATGATCTATAGATCGAAAGAGGTGGTGATAACTAGATCCAAGGATGCAATGTGGCATGACTGAACCGATGCTGGAATGTCTTGTAGACTGATCTATTGATCTGAAATGCTCATGGAAACTATGTCCATAGGAGCTTCGTGTTAGAGGTGAAAGCATCAAAGCTCCGTGTTAGAGGTGAAAGCATCAAGAATCAATGCTAAAATGAAATCACCTGAGGAGCTGAATGCACTGTGGCATGTATTATGCAAGCTATAGAAGATGTGAGTGCCTCATACTGAGGACTTATCTGTTGAATAACTACATGATCATAATTGAACTCCTACTAAGTATCTATAGCATTTGTGGCAAAATATGGAGTCAGATCCATGCATGAATGTAATGGTTGTATATAATTGAAATCAATCTGTGTTGATATGAGTGGGACTGCCTCGTGCTGAGGGCTTATTGTCAAATATTCCTTGTGGCGAGGGATTACCGAGAAGTGTGCCTCATGCTAAGGGCTTATCAAGAAATGTGCCTCATGTTGAGGGCTTACCAAGAAGTGTTCCTACTAAGGGCTTACCGAGAAGTGTGCCTCATGCTAAGGGCTTAGCAAGAAATGTGCCTCATGCCTTACCAAAAGTGTGGGCTGATCCATGCTAGTATCTGAAACATTTGCATCTAATCTCTCAAGGCTAATGAGTCTTACATCTACATCATATACTGGTACATACTTGGTCATAGGAAGTTCTCTTTCCACTCACGAATCTCATCTAGAGTCATGACTGGTGTATCATCAACTATGTGATGTGAAGAGCTCCACGCTAGAGGCAGTCTGGTGCTCTATGCAAGAGGCTTACCCATGTACCAACGAGAGTGTCTATCCATGAGAACACTACGTGTGAGCTACCACTAGGGGGCTTATGCTAACTATCAAAACCAAGTCATGGTGGAAGAAGGTTTTGATGTGTGTGGATTTAATATGATGACATGTGGAAAGAGTTGCATGCAAAGTATTGTGTCCATCAAATATGTTTTGTATGGTCAAAGCTGCCACAAATGCAAGAAGCTGCTTGCAAGAATAAGGGAAAAGCACCAATGCAGGAGGATCATACACAAAGGAATTCATCTATCTCCTCTCGAGTAGTTACACAAGAAAATGTCTCAAAAAGGGAGACAGTAACACAAGAACCTGCTTGACCCCAAGTCTATCAAAAGACATGTCAATTTATTATATCATCTTCAAGGCAACTGGTAGTAACACAAGAACCTGTCTTGAAAAAAGAGACATTAACACAAGAACCTCCCAAGATGAAAGATGAATCCATGTTGGGAGCTACACAAGAACCTTTCTTACTAAGAAATTTGGAATTTATCATTAGGGTGGCTGTGCAAGAGTCGGCCACACAAGTAATGCCCATCACAATGGAAGTCCCACAAGAACCTTCCAATGTGAGCAGCAAATTATCATCATCCCTAACAACTTTCTCAACTAAAAATTGGGCTCAACAAAAGCAAAATATCTCTGAAACATTGCAAACATTTGATACATAGAAAATATATCACTTTATTACGATGAGTATCATAGCAATGGTACATGTGGGAGATCGCAATGTTCAATGGTGCAACTCCAACAACAAGAAACATGCCAACAATAGATCCTAAAAATGGAGTAGCTTGACAAGAACCTACTGTTGCAATCAAGGATCTCAAAGAACTTCAAGCAACATTGCTGCCAACAATGAGATGACAACACCTCACCAACAAAGATCTCCACTGATGTCATAGTGACTCTCCATCGAAGTCATTACTAGACTTACATGAGGTCCCAAATAGCTATACAATTACTATTCCTATGGTGGTCTACAAAGTGATGTTCTTGCTAGGTCTGGGTCACAATTGGTCAATATGTCACTGCACTCACCTGGTACTAAGGCCATTTAGGTAAATTGGAACCGTATTGGAACTCTATTCCAAGTGCTAGGTGTAGGTGTGTCCATAAAGAGAAATAAAGTTATAACATGTGGAAGTCCTACCTCTCTGCTCACATGTGGAATCCTAGGTGAAAATAGGCGGCCAGTCCTCAGCATGGCACACTCAGCAAATCACAACTACATTAGCCCAAGGGCTCCTTGGTTGGGAAGATAAGCTACAAAAACTATGGAAAGTCAATACACCAATCAACATCAACAACAAATCCCATCAGCAAAGCCAAAACACAATAGGCACTGACTTATGCCTAGGTCATCAGGGTATTGGATTTGAGTTCACACATGGAACAACAAGTGGTTCTCCACAAGCAGCTCTCAAGGATGCATTCAACTCCAAGATGAAGGTAATTACACCAATATGGGTTTAGATGAGTTTCTTGTGACCCTCAAAGCTTTTTTCACATTCCTTTACTAACATCACCATTAACTATCTAACTTCTACTCATCCTCTTTTCTTTAATTTTCTTTCTTTCAATTCTAGCTTAGAGTCCTTCCCTAGAATCCCCCTTCTATAAACCTCTTAAGCCATAGTCCTCATTTCAGGGGTTTGTATGGTGTATTATTAGACTCCTCTTGATTTGATGACTCAGACAAATAAAGCTCCAGATGGTGCCACAACCTTATTTGGCTCAAATACTTCCAAGAAAAGCCCTCAATGAAATATAATACATCAAATGGATTTTAAAGGAGCTTTAATGCAAAGAAGTAAGACAAAATGTCATGCACAACTCCAAATGTTCAAAAATGGCATGACAAAGACACAATTTGATGAGAATCCATTAGAACTCCCACTCAAATCAAATATGGGACCTAATAGGAGCATGAGAATGCACTTTACTTACTCTGCTTGGAACAATTGTTTGATCCATTTTAGTTCCTCCTCATAGTTTTTTTAATGTTTGGCGAGCTAGATTTTGAGATCCATCTCTCATTACATGTTGGTGTGCACCTTGGTTGATCCTCTTGTGGTGGCAATTATACTAGAATTGCATCCACTTTTTTTGTTTCTATTGAGGGCCAATGCATGATTGGGTGTAGCCATCTTATGTGAAGATTAGGGGATTGCATATGGCTAACTTGCTTGATTTGTAACTTATGCATTTCTCAATGGAGCTTGAGAAAATTGATGTCAAAACCAATCCATGTATTGGCATGATCAATGTGGGGTAATTGAGGGATAAGCTTGTCATTATTCAATCTCTACTCTAAGGTATTCCCAATCATCCATTCTATCTATACTCTATCTATACCAATGAAATCCAAGGAACAAGTGAGTTGACTACCTCAAACTCAAGGGAGACTCATGCAATGAGACACAAATCTTTTGAATATAGTGACAAGACAATGGAGATAAAAAATTTACGCAATTAGCATCTTGAATTAGCTCATTAAACTATTGCCAATGCCATAATGCCTATGAAGCATGCATCTTGGACTATATAGGATATCCATTTTTAAAAAAAACATCAGATAATTGCTCTACACATATATGGAAGAAGTTGTTTATTTGCAAGTGCACTACACATATATGGAAGAAATTGTTCTACACATATATAAAAGAAATTGTTTATTTGCAAGTGCACTATGTGAGATTTCCACAAACCAAAGGAGGCAGTTGATTGAGAAACTTTGCCACGGTTTAATGAGTCTCCAATACTATGTTGCAATTGTGTGCATACATTTGTGGGCAAGCACAATAACTTTTTCTCATTTGGTCAGAAACTAAAACTTTTTAAAATATGTACATAAATGGATGCACTAGAAAAAACTAAATTCATAATGTGCAATTCTCTTTGAATAAATCCCACATTATTTATCATTTTGCATTGGTTCCTTTTAGAGTGACTACCTTTCGATGAGTCCCATAATCATGTCAAAAGTTATTCCATTTCTTAATCCATAACATCAAACCCTCTAGTGAGCCATTTTGCCTTTTTCTTTTTTTAGACATTTTGGCCTCTTTCAACTCATTAGGGGGCACAAGTTGGTGACATGTAAAGTTGAAAGAGGCAAAACATGGCTATCAATTTTCTGTAAAATTTGACAACTCTTGCTATTGCATTCAAATATTTCACTAAATTTACTTTTCTCATGTTGGTAAGTCCTTAAGAAAGTACATAGTGCACACCAATGTGTCACTTGTGTCCTACTTTGTCACCTTGTCACTTGAACATTTTCCCAAAATCTGATTGGCTTGCATCCGTGACATTGGATTCTTCCCTCCCTTCTTTTTTTTGAAAATTATTTCCCTCGCTTCCTTGCTCCTAAAGGGCATTTGCCCCCATGCCTCTCCATGCTCCTTAGTCTGTCTTGGAAGTTGGAACATGCACAAGTTTTCATTCTTGTCTCACGAAGCTTTCACATGAATCCTTGTTTCTCTTCACAAGCTAGCTATCTAATACCATAAATTGCTTCTTATTTCTTTGTTCATTTTCTTTATTTAAAATAAGGATAAGGAACCACATGGTGTGATGTAGTTTGTCATCAGTTGCAAGAGAACTAGATAGAGGTTGCAAGATAGGAAAGTAGATATAGTCAGTCAAGGTACGAGGAGGTTGAAGGCCACGGAAACCAATGATACAGTATCCAATGGGAAATAGAAGACACATTTACAACAAATGCAGAGGGAGAGACAATGCTAGGAAAAGCACCTCCTTGTTGAGCAGCTAGCCTTAGAGGCAATAAATGCACCTATTTGAGCAGTGCCACCAAAATAAAGGACAACTAGTGGGAGCAATTGAGGTGTAACATCAGGTCATTTGGGGAACTATCAGGCTCATGTCCTCAAAATATTTATCCCACACTCAAGGACTCATCTAGTGTCCATGCTTCTGGGATGGCCTCAATAAGGTGAAAGGGGTGCCTCGATTAGGCAACCTAACTGCAAAGAGGGAGGCATTAGCTATGCTATTTTTATTTGAAACAAGCGTGAAAAAACTTGGGTGTACAATGTTAAAGATGTCCATTAGAAGGACCGCCATGATTCTAACGATTGGCCATTGAGTGGAAGCGTTGCAACCCAATGTGAGAGGCCTATGGGCATCAGTTTATTTCAAGAAAAGGAGAAACTCCCTAAGTGAGGAAGTCATCACTATAGTGACATTGTTCTGGCACAGTTTCTATAAACAAGAAAGATGTCTCTAGGTTGTGGATTGGATAGAAGCAACATGAGGATCACATCATACACATGCTTGACACAATACAGGTTAGTAGTCAAACTTCCAATGCTATCTTTGGATATCTTTTTTTCTTGCAAATCCTTATGTAGTTTATTTTCCCTATTGTATGAAATTTAGAGGGAGAGAGAGAGAGATTATTCTTTTTCAAGCCTAGTGGTTGAAATAACAACCACCAACGTTGCTCTAATTGGAGATCTATGTAAATGTGATACATTGAATGTGCTGTGTGTGCAGTGTGGTCTAAAGTACCAACAATCATAGCACATGAAAAGAGACATCCAACCTAGCCATAATAGCAAATGGCTTTTGTTGCTAGTTATAAATCTTGACTTTGCATGACAACGGTTAATTGCTTGAGATTGCATGCTTTCATAACTAGGGGCTAATGCATAATTATGTGTAACCAATTTTTTGGAAGTTTAGGGTGATGATGGAGAGCCAATATTTGTTTGCTAGTTTTAGCTACAATGCTAGGTGTGTCAGTTTGCAGAGGAATATTTCTTACTAAATCCATGAGGTTGCAGCTTGTTGGAGAGGGTTGCAAGTGAGAGAGAGAGGGCGTTGCTTGTCAAGGAGGGGAGAAATAGCTATAGAAGAAAAAGGGACCAATGGTTGCAGCCACTATGCTGGACGTTTACTGGTATTATGCTGGTTAATTTTCATTTGTATTTTATGAAACTTGTGTATGTGGGGGTGGTTGATATTCAACCCTTGTGTTGGTTGTAGTTGTGGTGTGTTGGTTGAGCACTTTTTAGTAATGTTCAACAGTTTCACTTTTTAGCATACCTATGATTTTTTCACACCATCTTCCACTTTAGATGTCACCTTTTGAGCAATCCAACATCATTTTTTATCACTTTCTTCCACTCTCAAATTTTGGCACATTTTGTCAATTTCTTCCCTTTATCCACAGGGGTTTCTATATTCTGAGCAAAACCATCCGAGCATTTGAGTGAATTGAATCGTGAATGTATATTTTTGTCTCAAAGTTCATGAAATGAAGCCATACATAGGGACCCATTTTGTGAATAAAAGGGTCTTTGGGCCTCTTTTGTTTACATTGCCCATATTGGGCAATTAAAAAAAAGAGGCCCAAAGACCCCTTTCTTTGAAGAAAGGGCTTTTTGGGGCTTTTTTTTTCATGGACCATGTGAAAAAAAAGGCCCAAAAATCATTTTCATTGAAGAAAGGGGTATTTGGGCCTCTTTTGTTAACATGTACCCAAAGACCCTTGTTTTCAATGACAGGGGTTTTTGGGGTTGCTCTTTTTCACATGAAAGCAACCCCAAAACCCTTTCATTGAAGAAAGGGGCGACCCTTTCTTCAACGAAAGGGGTTTTGGGGTTGCTTTCATGTGAAAAAGAGGAGCCCAAAAACCCCTTTCGTCAAAGAAAGGGGTCTCTAGGCTTCTTTTTTCCACATGGCCCATCTGGAAAAAAGAGGCTCAAAGACCCCTTTCTTCAACGAAAGGGGTTTTTGGGCTGTCCTTTTCCACATGAAAGCATTCCAAAAACCCCTTTCTTCAATGAAATGGGGTTTTGGGCTGCTCTTTTTTAGAAGAAAGCTTTCTCTTTTTCACATGAAAGTAGTCCAAAAACCTGCTCTTTTTTAGAAAAAAGGAGCCCAAAAACCACTTTTGTTGAAGAAAACAATATCTGGACCTCTAGTTTTCACATGGGCCATGTGAAAAAAGGAGGCCAAAATACCCCTTTCTTGAATGAAAGGGGTTTTTGGTCTACTCTTTCTCACATCAAAGTAGCCCAAACCCCCCTTTCATTGAAGAAAGGGGTCTCCCGATCCTTTTCACATGAAAGTAATCCAAAACCTCTTTCATTGAAGAAAGGGATTTGGGAGACCCCTTTCTTCAACAAAAGGGTTTTTTGGGCTACTTCCTTCTAAAAATGAGAAGAAAGGGGTTTTTGGACTACTTTCATGTGAAAAAGAGGAGTCCAGAAACCCCTTTCGTTGAAGAAAGGGGTTTTTGGACTGCTTTCATGTGGAAAATGACTGCCCAAAGACCCCTTTTCGTCAAAAAAAGGGGTCTACAATGGGCATCTTTATGGGGTGGTTTTGTGACTAAAGGGGTATATGAATATGCAACAACATTGTCTATCTAAAGATAATATTCACCATGATCAAAAAAATTTGCTCGGACCAAAAGCTTACAGAAAAGACCACCCTCCATCCACCACCTTTGAGCAATCCAATAGTACATTTTGAACACTCGCTTATATTTGTCACATTTCAAGCAATGTGATAGCAATTCTTGAGCATATATTAGCACTTTTTGAGAACTTTTTAGCATTTTCTAAAGCTCTTGCCTTATGAGGTGAAGAGAGAGAGAGAGAGGGAGAGGAGGAAATACTTTTTGGCAAAAGAAAAACACTGTGCTAGAGAGAGAGAGTACTTTTTTGAAATAATAAAATTGTGTTGGTCAAGCCATTGTACTAGTCAAAGCCACTTAGTTGGTTGAAGCCAATGTGTTGGTTGAAGCCATCGTTCCAGCGTGCTAGTCAAAGCCACCATGCTACTCAAAGCCACTATGCTGGTCAAAACCATCATGTTGGTTGCAACCTTAGCCTGCATAGGGTTTCAATTTGTATACATTTTATGGAATACTCTTTATAACCTATTGGATGAGTAGATGGAGCTATGCTGGAGATTTAAGGTTGTGAACCCTAACATAAGGATTGAGCAGAGGAGTGTTAAGCACTACAAAACCTGGTGTGTGAAGAGACTCAAAGGCAAGAATGTGTGTTGTTATAAAACACACATAGACTTTGACTTAGCCTTGCGAGTTTGAATGACATGAGATGTGGTCATACTAGTGCATTGGTTCATGGAGATAGATGCCCATGTCTCCCAAGAGAATGTCTAGTATGGCCCAAGAAAATGTCCCAAGTTGACAGAGAAAACAAGAAGTGGTGGCTATTGTCATAGAAGACCACTCCACCTCAAGAGCTTCTCAACCACATAGTAATGGGATAGTAATGTCCATCTCAAAATATGTGCTTCATAATTTCATAGCACGTTAGTAAGTCAAGGAATTAAGGACGTGCCTTGCCAATTTTCCCAAGGATACAATTGTCTCTGTGATTTATCTTGTTGAAAATTACTCTCTTCAAGAACAAGATGAGATACAAAGTGTACATTGTAGAACAAGTAGATAACACCTATAGCCATCTGTCGAATTCTATGAATGATACTAATCTTCCACTAGATTCTATGGAGTTTAAGAAATTGAAGCATACATACCATTTCTACATTTCAAATGATAGAGAACATGACACATTGTTTGTCTAGCATGCTTTTCTATTGCACTAGGATTTGTTTATCAAATATGATCCCTAAGTAAAGGTAATAGTAAAACAACATTGGGTCATTGGTCTAAACATGTTGTGGAATTTCTTTGGATCTAGCCATGGCAAGGGTGAACATGATGGATGTGGCATTATTATTAAGCAATCCTTTTATCAACATCAGTTAACATGCCCTCAAGATAAGTTGCAGGATGCCCATGATGCAAAACATGGCTTGCATCTAACCTATTCATAGGGGCAAAGTTGACATACAATAGATGAGCCACTGAGTGTTCCACGAGGTGAAGGGGGATGTAGTAGAGAGGAGAAAGAGTAACACCAATAAAGGGACATGAAATTTGGACAACATATTTTGCTTTTCAAACAAGCACTTCTGTCTCAAAACATGACAGCTTTCATGCTTTTGTAGTGCATGCATCATGGGAGATTTTGATGATTGTGAGGCCATTGCCAACTATGAAACAATGGAAGCTATGCCAAATTTATCCTATAAATGATGACTGTTTCAAAGAGATAGAGAGTGGACCATAGGTTGGGGAGGAATTCAATTGTTGATGCACTAGAAGAGGGGGATAACTTTGTAGTTTAAGCTGTGTTTGAGAAGAACGAGAAGAGGACCCTTACTTTGTGTCACAGTGTACCACAAATCCAAACATAAGGTGATGGAAGCATTTATAGTTCATTGGGGCCTAACCTATGAGAAGTGGGAAGTAGTGGTGGAGGTATTTGTTAAGAGAAGACATCCAAGAAGACCATAGGTGTAGAGTCTTAGATAAGAAGCCAGGGATATTTCTCTACTCTCATCTAGTTAGAGCTATTAAGTTTCAAATGCAAGTTGTGCCCTCAAAAAAAGAAGGGTAAAAGGGTCTTCCAAACTGATATAGACACTCATGAGCACATCATGGGGCATATCAAATGCATCAATGATTGAGTTAGCCATCTATTTAATGTACCAATTTAGAAGTCGTCCCTTTAGTTGAGATGTTTTTGATCATGAAGGGCAAGTCACATCTCAGAATTCAAATTTGAAGATCTAAATAGCAAGAAGGCTAGGATGTAAGGCCACCCAAATGAACACCAGATACCAAAGTGAAAAATTCAATGATAATCACTCATCATAGGTAAAACAAACATCATGATGGTAATTGAAATGAAAGTCTCAAGTCACATGTCAACAAGGAAAGAGCTAGTGATAGTGAGCTTTACTTATTATTGGGTGAAGATTTACTATTTGGCCCCCTCCTTTTCTGAATGAGATCCAAAACTTGTCTCCCTTAGCTTTATCTACCTGTTGAGTGGAGGTTCAAGGTTCATTAGAAATCTTTCAATGGAATGCCCAAACAACTTCCTAGTTTCATGAGGTAGGCATAACTAATCTATCCACATGCTAGGCAACAGATAGTCACACAATTTACATCTCGATGTTAGCTTCACAAATACCACAAAGCATTAATAGTGCAAAGTGGGAAAACACTCAAGCCATTAGATGTGGCGGTGATCTATGACGTGGCCACCATATAATGTGTACTACTCACCCTATTGCATCTCTAGAGGATAACTTTCAGATTCTATGTATGTTACATGTGTATCTCTAGCAGATAGCTTTCAGATTCTACGTATGCTACTATGAGGATCATTATTTGTGTCTCCTCATTGGCAAGCTTTTTCTTGATTGTCTTCTCCCTCACCTTGGGGGTGCAGATATTGTCCTTTAGTTGCTCCATACACTACTCAATTTGGACAATGATAGCATTAGCCTATTGCAGCTGTGTTTTGACTTGCTCAATTCATTTGCAAAGCTCTAAGTAGGTAGCTTGCAAGAGAGTTGCTCCACCCTCCAATTTAACAATATGTCTAGTCTGCCTCTCACCATTATCAATAGAATTGCCAAGCTTCTATACAGTGGCACACTTCTGCTCCAAAGTTTTTCTACATGTCCCTCCAATATGCCAACTATTTCATTGTGTTGAGAGCTGCTCCTCATCTGATTTGATTCTTGGGCATTGAATGCATTGACCATATTGCAAAGATTTTTCTAAAGGCCATCCTTTTCTACCTTTTGGCTGTCAATGGTTTCTGCCATGCACATCAACTTGTTAGAGTGCCCTTTAGGTTTTTTTAAAGGCACTTGATTAACTGCTTTTCTTCTTTTCTTCCCTGTCTCTTCTCCATAGCCAACTTTTTATCTTCATTTTCCTTTTCCTTAGCTACTCTCAATTTGTAGCCATGCTTGTAACTTCTTTATGTGTGCTACATGTACCTTGGATTGTGCCAACTATGCCTTCACTTTTGCATCCTCCCTAAGATGTTGCTCAAATACCACATTCGAATGTTCTTCAATCATCTCTCCTCTGTACATTGGATTGTGTCAAATGTGCCTCGGCCTTAGCATCCTCCCTAAGATGTCACTCACATACCACATTCAAGTGTTCTTCATCGGCTCTCCTCTGTACCTTCCTCATCGCCTCATCAATTTTGCAAAGGAGAGTCAAAAGGACAGTTCCTAGCAGAGGAATTCCAATCTCTTTGGCCTAAGGTGATAGTGGAGACTTGCACTAAAAATGATTCTTTAAGTTGGTCAATAGGGTTTTGGTGATGATCACCTTTGAATAGGAGACTTGAGCTCTATGCAATTGCTCTTCTATTGCTTGAACCTACTAATACTTTGTCATTTGTCAAGTATCTAGAAATAAATGCCTCATTTTCCTTAGTTCTTTTTGAACTTCTTCTGGCAAGGTTGAAACCTTAACTCCACCATTTTTGCTAACCTTTGCAAGGGGGAATTACTTAATGAGGTCCTGTTTCTTCCATGGACACTCTAAGAAACCAGCCTACAAACTACATCTAGGAATTTGGTCATGTCCCCAAACATCTTTGTGTCGATGTGGATTGAATCACCCCACATACAATGTATCCCTTCTCCACATTAACTTTGCTTACACATCTTGAAAAGCTATTGATCGAGAGATTAATGGATGCATTAGATGTTGTGATTGCAAGACTAGCTAGAGTAGTGGAACCACTTGATGGCATGGAGGAGTTGGCTGGAGTGTACTAAAAGTGTGCCTCTGAGACTTCCACAATTAGTACAAGGAACAAAATTTGCAAGGAGAAGGATTGCAAGGTGCAAGGATTGCAAGGAGGAAGTAGGAATGCAAGGATTGCAAGGAGAAACTAGGAGTGCAAGGACTAATCAAGAGGGGATGCAAAGCTTGTAAGGAGAGTATCTCTAATACTATCTACTATAGAGGGCTTGTGATGTGCAAGGATTGTAAAGGGGGGTTTCCATTTTCCGAGCAAAAACCCTTGAGTGACGAATGAAGGTGGGAGGGGTCAAAATATATAGGCTCAAGTCATTTTTGGGAAGCACAAAATTCCAAATTATTTCAAGGAATATGTTAGTAAATATGAAAGGTTGATGAACATATATAGATATAAATATACCTTTATATAGTATACATATGTAATATCCAAATGGTGACTTATTTTATGACTTTCAGATATCCTTTCTTTTCCTTTCACCATTGGTTGGATCATAAAATTTTGAGCAAATATCCTCTTTACAGCTCCTCAGGATGAGCTAAGAAAAATATATAATGTCTTTTTAATAGACCCTCTAAGTGTATTCTGCTAGAGGAATATGGTTTGAAGAGCTTGCCCCAACACTATTCCGACAGCAGAATACCCTTGGAGAGCCTCCAAAGAATGCGTCATAACTTTTGCTCCTTAGCTCAGATTAAGGAGCTGCAAAAAGGAAAAATATTCAAAATTTCATGATCTATGGAATAGTAGGCTTAAAATTATACATTTTTTTATAGGCATAGAAGAGATAAATTGAAAATTTGAAGATGTATAAGAGAGTTCTAACTTTTTACTAATTCATATTATGGTAGGAAGGAGTTTAGTAGTAGGGACCACATATTCTTAAAAGTACTTAGGTTTGGAGGATAGGGAATATTTTGAAAATACCTCCCTTGCCTTCCCATATTTGATAATGTATTAGAGATTAATTTATGATTGATAATAATGGCTTCAATTATGAGATTTTCAATATCCTTTTCATACTCATCCAAGGAATATGGTATACATTGTTACATGAGAGCTTCTTAATACTTCAAATATGGGATTGCCAAAAGCTAAGGGAAACCATTTTAAATCGATTGAGTTACCATAATCCTCAAAGGGAATATGGTAGGGAGGGATTTATAGGAGTTTCTAAAGTGTTCACTATTTGTTCATTTATAGATGATGTTCTCTAAAGTGAGGGTTATAATGATAAATAAGTAAGTATATGGTTCCGTAAATGAGAAATTAAGAAAGAATTGTATATTCCTTTGAGAAATATACTAGCATGGTTGGTGTCAAACATTATTGCTCGGACTTTTTTTCTCGAAAAATGTGCACATCCATAAGTAACAATTGTAGGAAGAAGGCTTGCAAGGTATAAAGGGATTTGATGGTGCATCTTTAATTCTACCCACTATGGTGGAAAGTAGAGATTGAATGTTATAGAGATTTAAAGTGGGGATTTTATATGATCAACCAATTTTCATGCCAGAGAAAATTGGCCACTGTGTTGGCATTCAATAGGCTTAATTGGGACGTGGAAACTTATAAAATGATGGTGGAAATTAGCCACCATGTTGGTACTACTAGCTACTACTAGTTAGTGATGACATGTGTTGTCTAACTATTCCCTGTAGTAGTTTCATCTACTAAGCACTAGTTTTTGTCAAGACCCTTGTAACCCTTGTAACTTATGTTATCTTCAACTTCAAACTCATCACAAATTTACTAATTTTCATGCTAGAGAACATTAGCCACTATGACAACATTCGATAAGCTTAATTGGGATGTGAACAGTTATAATAATGATGGTGGAAATCTATCCCACCTTGTTGGCACCACCAGTTACCACTAGTTAGTGGTCACATGTGGAACTTTTAGCTATTTCCACTAGAAGAGACAATAAGTGAGTACTAGTTTTAGATCAATACCTTGTAACCCTTGTACTAGTTTTAGATCAAAACCTTGTAACTTATTTTATCTTCAACTTCATAGTCACAAGTTTGGTCATGTGATTAACATATCGGTCATTTGGAAAATGATGGAGTAGATAGCACCATCTAGGTGAAATGATGGTGTGGTGAGGATTCAGTGGCGGCCCTTACAATTCAATTAGAATTAAGTGGGATGGTCTTGTAGCCAATTAAGTAGACACTTGGGCTCCTATAGCCATCTACCTTGCATCATGGGTTGACCATTGGCTACCATTGCTATGGCCAATGAAGTTTGCAATGCACTTCAAAGGGGAGTCCATTTTTGGCCCTTTCCTCCCTTCAAAACAAAGTGCCACATTGGAAAATTTTTATAGTGGCCCTTAGTTATGTAGCCAATTGCTCATTGATTGCAATATTTGATTAAAGTATCCAATTTCTTGTCGAGGTGGCTAAGTGGGCATTGGTTGTATAAGTGCCATGTGGCCTCATCCACTTCACATTGCTCCATCCGCATCGCCTCCACCACCCTTTTCAACTTCACATTGATCTATCCTTATCTCCACAACCCTTGTTGACTTCACACTACTCTTCCCTCATCTCCCACCCTTGTCCCCTCTTGCTGCACCATTAGGAAAAAAAAGAGCTCATTTTGGGGCCCTGAAAGAAATTCCTGATTTCTTCAATTGTTTCCTCTAAAACAATAAAATATGACATAATCATTTGTCATACAATGTAGAATTTGGTATTTTTGGCATCATCGGTGCGTTCGGAGCGGGACAAAATCCGCGGAAGGACTTTTGTAACGTCGAAAACGGGCACCTGGAGGCTCGAAAAAGGCAAAAAAGGCCAGGAAAACCACTTGTGCAATTGAGTGTGATTTGACAGGTTAGCACCCTGCCAACCTGTCAAATCACATTCAAGTACACAAGTGGTTTTCTTGAGGGTGCCAACCTATTAATTGCATTCAATTGCACAAAGTGGTTTTCCTAGCCTTTTTGGCCTTTTTTGAGCCTTCGTGTGCATTTCAAAGTCCTTTTGATGATTTTGCTACGAATGCATTGGTCATGTCAAAAATACCAAATTCTGCACCTTATGTTAGATATAATAAAGTAGCTCAAGTATCCTCATTGAATGCAAACTCGACGGTATTTCTTTTGTTTTCAGTTTTCTAAAATTTTTAGTGTTACGTTGGCCCTCCTTTGATTGGTGGAGGCTATTTTCCTTTTGAGCTAAAAGGACCCAAAATGACTCTGATTTTTCCTAATGCTTCTACTTAACCTTCGTCTCCACCCTTTGGATCCACCAAATGCTATGTCTTACCTCCTGCTTATCTTGTTCTTGTTCCTAGCAATCTCCAAAGGCGTGGTAGTTGTCTCCCATGATGGTCGAGTGGTTTATATGTTGCAAGACCTTAGTTGGTCTGGCAATCTGCCCAATTTAGTCTATGTGATATCTATGTTTGAGTCCCACAGGGATGAAGTTTTTGTGTGGATTGTATGTGGTCCACATTCACAAGTCGTCAGACCATGGAATTTATCTTGCAAGAGTTTTGTTGATGTCATGAAATTGATCGACTCGACAGGCATACTTAGAAAAGTTGAGTAGAGCATTTCTTGCTAAGCTGAGCTTTCTTATATCAATAAAATACCACCTTTTTGTAATATAAGCTTGTTAATATATATACAAACTTGTTATGAATTTTGGTCTTATGAATCCCAGTTAATTTCCCTTCATGTCTTTAGGATTGGCCTTAATCTAAGGGCTTAAGCACATATTCTGCATGGATTTGGTTGGTGGGCTCGACCATGCCACAATGCTTACAGTATTATTTTAACCATCACGATGGTCATGTAACTGCCAACATGGTAGTTATAGTAGGCCTTATGAATACAAGCTTGTTAATATATATACAAACTTATATGAATTATGGTCTTATGAATAGTGGTGTTATTTGGAAAATCTTGATATTTATTTTAGGATTGCCCTTAATTTCTTTAGGATTGGCCTTAGTTTAAGGGCTTCGAAAAATGTTTTGCATGGATAGTAGCTATGTAGTGGTGCACTTGACCATCGTGATGGTTGGCGTGGGCCACTTGTAATATAATTTTAGCCATTGTAATGGTTGCCTGCATCTCCATGTACTTTGCATCACTAGTTAGTGTGGCAGTTGTAGTAGGTCTTATGAATACAAGCTTGTTAACATATACAAACTTGCTATGAATTTTGGTCTTATGAGTACTAGTCTTATGAACGTTGGTCTTAATATTGGTCTTATTGGGAAAATCCCAATATTAATGTCTTTATGATTGGCCTTAAATTAAGGGATTCAAAAAATATTTTGCATTGAACCATCGTGGTGCTTGATGTGGGCCACAGGGCCTACTAGCCATTGCGGTGGTCGCATGTAGCGACACATGTTTTTACATCACTAACCCATCTGAAGTTGTCGTAGGATTGAAATGGCCATGGCGGTGGTCTACCAAGCGTGATGGTTAAAATGGTCTACCAAGAATCCTGTCCATGGCTTCAAAAATGCATTAGTAATGCCATGTGCAAGCACCAACATGGTGGTTGTAGGCTGTAATGGCATGATGCCATAAAATACACATGGAGGCACCAACATGGTGGTTGTAGATTGTAGTGGCATGCACGACAGCCACAATAGTTCTATTGTGATGCTAGAAGTGTTGGTGTAATAAAGGAGCTATAGTGATGGTGGTGGTTGGTAAAAAGTTTGAAATGGGGTCCTCCCTTTCATGCTAAGATTTTTTTTTGAACTGGGGCCCTCCCTTTCAGACCAAGATACAATGATGGTGGTGGCTAGTAAAAATTTTGAATTGCGGCCCTCCCTTTGATGCCGAGAAAAAAACTCGAAGAGCATGTTTGCTATTCCATGTCATCATGACCCGCCCACCAATTTTGTAAGCGTGCACACCATCACATGTCGTAGCATACACCAAAGGTGGTTTTATGATTGGCTACACTCGATTCTTATTTGGCCCATCTACACTTGTCAAAGCACCCTTGAGGCATTCTATATGATTGGTTCTTTTTTCCTAACATGATGAAGTCATCTAGGATAACCCTCATGAATGTGGTTAGAATGGGTCAAAGACTTGCTGAATCTAACTCTCAAAAGTTAGAGGCACACATTTCAGAGTAAACCGCATTAAATGGCTTGCAAAAACACCCCACTCTATCACAAATTTGAGAGTGCTCTCAACAGAAGCAAGAACGGAAGAGGGAGAGAGAGAAACATAGAGCCACATAAGTTTTGGTGGGTGCAAAACACCCTAATCTTCTTTTTCATTCATTTATATATGTGTTTGAGTAATGTACATAACCGGGGTAAAGGCACAATGACCTTTAACCCCCACAACCTCCCACTTAAAGGACAATGTGCCTTTAAGGGAGAACAACCAGTGAGCATACTATCCAATGCCCATCAATACACGACAATACTCAAACTGCTGACTCTCTTCGTCAGCATATTTGCAGGGTTATCATCTGTATGAACCTTGACAAGCTCTATGCGCTTGTCCTTAAGTACCTCCCTGATGAAATGGTACCTGACCTCAATGTGTTTGGTCTTTGCATGAAAGACTGGATTCCGTGCTAGCTGAATAGCACTCATGGAATCACTATGCAATGTCGGTACACCTGGATGAATCCCCAAATCTCCCACTAGCCGATCAAGCCATATAGCCTCCTTGCAACCCTCTGTGGCTGCAACATAATCAGCCTCTGTGTAGACAAAGCAACACACTTCTGTGCGCGAGACGTCCACGACATTGCACCACCTGCAAAGGTGAACACATAACCAGAAGTGGATCTCCTACTATCCACATGCCCTGCATAGCCTGAATTTGTGTACCCAAGTACACACATGTCTCCTCTACCAAAGAAGATGCACATCTCCTTGGTAGCCTTCATGTACCTCATGATGCACTTAACTGCCTCCCAATGCCTCTTTCCTGGATTAGCCATATAGCAGCTAACAACTCCCACTGCAAATGCAATGTCTGATCTAGTAGCGATCATAGCATACATAAGACTCCCAACTGCTGATGCATAAGGAACCTTTGCCATCATGGCCCTTTCCTCATTTGATTTGGGACTATCTGTATGACTCAGTTTCACATATGGAGGCAATGGAGTACTCACTGCCTTTCCCCCCTCCATATTGAAACACTGCAATACTTTTGTAACATACTCTTTTTGTGAAAGCCAAAGGAGTTTCCTACTCCGATCACGCGTGATGCGCATACCAAGAATATGACCTGCAAGTCCCAAATCCTTCATATCAAAGGTCTCATGCAACTTGGCCTTTAATGCATCTAGCTCATAAGTATTCTTGCTAGCCAATAGCATATCATCCACATATAGTGCGAAGATTATCAGGCTATTATCCTTAGCCCTTTTAGTGTAGAGGCAGTGATCAATTTCACTCCTTCTAAAACCTTGGGACCGAATGAAAGCATCAAACTTCTGATACCATTCTCTAGGCGCTTGCTTAAGACCATAGAGACTCTTCTTCAGCTTGCAAACTAAATGCTCTTTGCCCTTTTCTTCAAAGCCTTTCGGCTGCACCATGTAAATTTCCTCATGCAAATCCCCATGCAATAAAGCTGTCTTGACATCCATCTGCATAAGCTCCATATCCTCTGATGCCACTAGTCCAAGCATGCATCTAAGTGTGGTCATCTTCACAATCGGAGAGAATATCTCATCAAAGTCCACACCCTTCTCTTGCTTGAACCCTTTAGCGACCAAACGGGCCTTGTACCTAGGCACATCATCACCTGTGACCTTCATTTTGTAGACCCATTTACATGGCAACGCTTTCTTTCCATGTGGCAAAGAAACCAAGTCCCAAGTCTTATTCTTCATAAGTGAACTCATCTCTGATTGCATGTAAGGGATACAAAGTCCCACACTTGGCACGCCTGGCCAAAAGCATAGAGCCCTTCTGAATTTTCCAAGTCTAAAAGCCAAAAGTGGTGTGAAAACCAACATCATCTAGCTGACCCACTGAAATAAGACTCTTGGTCAACTTAGGCACATGTCTCACATGTTTCAAAACAAATGCAGACCCATTTGCAAAAGAAAACTTTATGTCACCTGCTCCCACTATGTCACATGCATAGTCATTTCCAAGATGCACACAACCTGTCTTTCGATTGTCATAAGTGGAGAACCATTCCCTATGGGGAGTAACATGGAATGAAGCACCAGAATCCAAAATCCAATCCTGGGAATATGCATCATCTGAAGTGGTAAGCAACTCTGCAGATAAACTAGACATGAAGAGAACGTCATTGTCACTATGATGTGTGATTGCATTGATCTCCTCGATCTTCACTTTTCCTTTGTCCTCCTTTGGATTCTCTTCCTTCTGATTTGCACCCCAATTTGCATTCTTTTTCTTATCTCTCTTCTACCGGAACTCCAAAATCCCAACCGATGAGTGAGAAATGGGAGTCAACACTTATCCACTGCCATGTGGCATAAATCTAAGGTTTCAAAACCTTAGAATGAAAAATGCATAACAGAGAGACGAAATCGAATACACAGAGATCTATAACTCTGAAAATCCTCCATCAAATCACGTAAGAACTGATAGGTAGGGGTTTTTGGGCATCTGGAACACAATGGGACAGACGGTTTTGGAAACCGTGGTCTCAATCACTGGGTCCAACACACGGACTTAAAAACGTTTTTGGAAATAGAGCTATTTATAAACTCCACTGGAGTGCGAATGATGAGCAACATCGAAGTTTTAGGATGTCCTAAGTCCACTGGAATCGACAGATCTGCAAATGGTTGCTCCAAACTTGAGCTCCAACACCCGGGCAGAAAAACATAAAAATTGATACAGTGAGCCAGAAATCCAATGAAATGATCCCAGATTCAAGAATGAAGGTGTTTCCAAGCTCCTAAAGTGAAGTGGATACCAAAAGCAAGTAATAGTTGCCTCTACAAGTCAATGTGGAGTCTCTGTCATTGAACGGAACAGGGAAAAGCTCAAAAAACGACTTTTTCTTTGAAAACACTTAACAGGCTCTCAAAACCACTTCGCAAAACGAAAGTGACTTTTCCAAAGGTTCCTCCAAGGTCTTTGCACACTCGGATGCAAGTAAAGTCACCCACAAAGCTTTCCACAAAGCTTCTCTTTCCTCCCACAAAGCCATTGAGCTTTCAGGCATTCACGCACGCTCAGCTAGATCACCCGGGCTCTGATACCAGTTGAGAGTGCTCTCAACGGAAGCAAGAACGGAAGAGGGAGAGAGAGAAACAGAGAGCCACACAAGTTTTGGTGGGTGCAGAACACCCTAATCTTCTTTTTCATTCATTTATATATGTGTTTGAGTATTGAACATAACCGGGGTAAAGGCACAATGACCTTTAACCCCCACAAAATTCTATTTTGTTTTTGTCTTCTTTGATTATTTGTATTTGATCATAGCCACTAAATCCATCTAATAGTTTTTACACGTCATGGCCCACAATGGCATTGAAGAGTGAATGGGATTGGGAATGGGTTGGTTATCACAAATTCTATTTTGTTTTTGTCTTGTTTTTTATTATAGCCGCTAAACCCATCTAAAAATTTTACACGTCCGGCCCACAATGGCATCCAAGAGTGTACCACAGAATGGGATTGGGGAACAGGTTGGTTATCATTGGAGCATGCAGCGCCATTCAATAATCCACACAAATTTAGAGCTTACCGTTCTCCTTCAAAATGATCACAATCAAGGAGAGCCATGTGACCTTCTCAAGTGGATAGATGAACTGTACTCTTAGGAGTTTATCAATCTCCTACTTCATCTACTTTGCAAAGTTTGGGTTCATTTTTGTTAATTAATTGGGTTTACATAGACACTTGGATCGATACCCCTCATATCCATACATTTCCAAGAAAACATGTCAATATTTCCGTTGGATCCAATCATGCAATCAGATTCTATAATTTTTACACATAATCTTCCACCACCAAGTTTTTCTATCTCAACTCTCTCAATTTATTACAAACATAATTTGGGGTTTTCTCTTTTCCAAAATACACCAAGAATGTTGTTTTCAAAGCATTGTAGTCTATAAAAATGCACAACTCCATAAGGGCTTAACCTAATCATGGCCTTGCAACTCAATGTACCTGCGAGCTATTGCATCTTCTCCATGTCCCCAAACATAGTCTAGAAGGCGTTCGCCTACTATTGTGTCTCAACATTCGCCTACTATTGTGTCTCAAATTGGGCTATGTGGCTATCCGGGTCTTCTTTTTTCTAACCCTTGAGCTCTGTGAATTTACACTTGAGACTTGTTACATTAGGATTCATCAGACATGTTCTTGTTGGTGGTATGGGTGGAGCTAGTTCTTCTGTCAGAATTGCACCTTGTGATGGAACCATTCATACTCTCACTCCTTGCAGTGGAACTGGTGGTACTTGTCACTCTTTGTGGTATTTGTAGTGCTTGTGGTGGAACTATGACTTGTGGTCCAAAGGGTGGTATTTCCACTCCTTGTGGTCCCCTAGGCTAATTTATCTATGGAACTTTTTGTTGCTATTGTTGTAGTTGCTATAATTGTTGTAATTGTTATATTGTAGGTGTTGTTCCTAACCTTCTTTGTTGGTTTGGGTTTATCAGTCTTGGGCTATTGTGTGTGCTGCTATATTCCTCCTCTTGATTGGATTCCACTTTCAATTCTTTGCTATAGTTTCTAATGTTTCTTATATGACTCTTTCATTCTATGCTATAGTTTCTATTGTTTCTTATATGACTCTTTTACCATCCTCCCATCATCAAGGTATAGTCTTTCACTTTTAGATCCTTTTCTACTATTTCCAATGGTTCTTGTATGACTCTTTTGTCATCCTTTCAATTATCAAGGTCTATTCTTGCATCTATTCATCTTAGGCTCCTATATGTGCTACTATGTTCCTCCTCTTCAACAGATTCCATTTTTGGATCATTTGCTATAGTTTCCAAAGGGCTCTTGTATGACTCTTGCTGTCCTCCCAATCATCAAGGTCCTATTTCTTGGAGGGGATCAAACTGCAATTGGCAATTGGTCCTCCATTTGGCCAGTGTTAGCATTCTAATGATAGATATGAAACAGAGATCTCTTTCAACGAGTCATGTAAGTTGCCGTAACTTCTTCATCCACCAATGGTGGTTTCTTGGATCTAAATCCAACAATTCTGATTGGTATAAAACTGTGCACTTATCGGCTTCACTCCTATAGGAGGCAAGCTTGACGTTGCATCTGAGAGGATATTAAATCCACGCCATTGAGTTTTTTGGACATTTGATCTCTTGCGTGCCATTGATCTCCTCAAAATACGCTTCGTACCTATGAGATCCAAATATCACCTGTTGATAAGAGAAACTAAGAGACTGCGAGTGACCACTATAGCAGATCTTCAACTGAGATCCGGCTTTGCTGTGTAGGCACTTACACCCACCAGACAATGTGTCACTCTTGTTCCTCTTAGTGTCGGGTTTACACATGAGTGCGCTTGTCAAGCCCACGGCCGAGATGCATTCAATGCACCAAGGAGTGTGTTGCCGTCATTGTTGGGTTTACAAATTGACACTTTGGAAGCAAGCGAGGTGGCAGCAAAGCTGTCACGTTCTCTTGGCTTCCGCGTGGACAACCCAAATTGTCTTTGTGAAAATTTCCTTTACTTATCGGCAGTTGAGCAGCCCCTCAGATTGTAGATTAAATTGCTGATTCAATCAATTCTGTAAGTGCTGTGTTCTTTGAGAACGGTCTTCGATTAGTTGATTTCAATGCTTTCTCGGTGTTTCTTGCCTTAATCCAATCCTTTCAAAACAGGATTGATATCGCTTCCTTCAGCGCGAGGATCGAACAGTGCCGCTTGGTGTTCGAAGCTTTTGAATTTCGCTTGGCCTATGGCGCTGGAATGGGCCGCCTTGACTTATGTCGTTGCAGCAGAAGCTGTGATTCTGTTGTTGGTAACGATGCCCGGTCTGGGGCGTCTCCGGAAGGGGATCATTTTGCAACCATGGGTGGGTGATTTTAGAAAAACAACACACGTAGATATTCTTGCCAACATGGGCCAAACCTCTAAACACATGGTAATATTTGAACCCATGGGGAGAAGGGAAGTTTGGTAGTGTGGTATCACTATGGTGGTCCTTCGTATGATGTGTGAGGAACCAGGGTGGCTAAGGATGGATAAGAGGGTCTTGGTAGAGAGAGGCTCCGACGGTGATCAGTGTTGCGAGGGCATGAAACTTGTGACAGAGCATTGACATCGGCCAATTTACATGGTCCATTGTGGTCTTGTAGTAGTGGTTTGGCAAGCATGGAGGGAAGATCCCCAAGCCTCATCTGTGCATCTACACACTGCTGGTTTACCGTGTCTCTCGCTCTAGGTCTCGACTAAGCCAAATGTGCTAGTTTGTGTCATCCAATTGGAAGAACTTAGTGATCACACTCTAAGGGGGGTATGGTTAAGCACATTGACCTTGTCTTTATGTCCTAAGTGGCTATACATCTCTAATTAGGATGAACGAAGAGGCTAAAGAGGGGTTTGAATTCATCTCTAAAAAGGCAGTGTTGATGACCTCACATATCATAAGAGACAAGATATCTGTACGTGAAGTGCTCCTCTGATTCAATCTCCTATAGAGAAGATGTTTCCTTGTCTATGTATGCCCTCATTCCATCTAATCTCAATGTGTAATCAGTGTGAGAGCACATAACTGCTCTTTTGAGATCTTCAAAGAGTGGGAGAGGTGGATTCATGTGTAGCTTGGGAAGTCTATGAAGTCTTCCTATAATATATGCAGGAAATGATATTTGTAATAGCTAAGCTTCATAGGAAGCTCGCTAGGTGGGCTCCTATATGTGTGTAACTCTATGACATCCGCTCGGATGACCTAGTTAGCCTTGTGATAAATGAGCAAAATAGGCTACACTGAAAGGAGAAAATATATTTGTGTGGAGTCCAAGCTGTTCACACATACATGCATACCAACCTTGGGTAACCCTCAACTACTATCGTCATGGATGGGGATAAGGCCCACAATCATTTGTAATGTACATCAGCTTGTGGTTGTTGAGGACCAAAATCTCTTACTTGGTGGAGGTATGTGATCACCTAGAATGTTGTGTCGAGCTGGAGTGGTGGGAGCCTAAACTCAATCAAAATGATATGGTGTGGAATAGATAGCTTACTGCCAATCATCTATGTCAATAATTGAACTTGGATCCTTTCCACCAAAGACTAGTCTATCCCTGATAGGTCAAGGCCCTAGCATGGGTTGCCATACATACCCATTAGGTAGACCAAAGAATCAAAGGGAAGAGACAGGTACACACACACACACACACACACACACACACACACACACACACACACACACACACACACACACACACACACACACACACACACACACATGCACACACGCACACATGCACACACACACACACATATACACATATATACACGCATATTTAGGTTTTAGGGTTAGGGTTTAGGGTTTAGAGGGCTAGGGTTAGGGTTAAATTGGATACCACAAGTGCCATTAAAAAAACATGGGAAAGCAATAATGAAAGCAGAGCCACAAGAAGCCAAGACAAAAGAAAGAGAATGGCACCATGTCTTGGAGCCGCCGGATAAGGAGAGATAATAGAGGGAGTGGAAGGATTAAAAAGATTGGCCCTCCCTTTAAAAGGTGACTTGTATAAAAGGCAAAAGGTCAAACTTTGTTCTTCAGTTGTAAACTTGCAAGTCTAAGAAATACAAGCTCTCTCTCAAGAGTGTTGTTTATGTTATTCTTGCTCTTGCCTTTCTGAATGCCTCTCATCCCTCTTCCCCTCTCTTGCATCCCAGAGAAAATGAAGAAAATAGGAAAAAAGAGTCCAATCCACAACAACAAATGTTGACTTGTTTCTTTAATTAGTGCAACATTCTAGTTTACATACATGAAATGTCTTGACATGCCTTTATCTCCCAGAGCCAACAATGTCCTACTTTTCTAGAGCCCATTTTCTTCCATTCCTTGAGCAGTCACTTGTCTATTGTCTTGGATTTTATGAACAATGTGTCCTCATTGACAGTGATAATCATCCCATTCCTTGCTAACTCGTTGAAAGGATGCACAACTTTGTGAGCTCTAGCTATTGATATGTAGTAAGAGGAGTTGTCAAG
This sequence comes from Dipteris shenzhenensis, assembly GCF_047967505.1. Taxonomy (NCBI): domain Eukaryota; kingdom Viridiplantae; phylum Streptophyta; class Polypodiopsida; order Gleicheniales; family Dipteridaceae; genus Dipteris; species Dipteris shenzhenensis. Next base: position 37,540,172 of record NC_141625.1, read on the forward strand.
GTAGGCTTGGTCATCTTCAGTAACAATGTCCCACAAACCCTTCAGCTAAAAATTGTTAATCATTTTGAACTTTCAATTGCCATAGTTGTTATCATCGAGCTTGCTACTTTAATCAAGAAATATAACATCATCTTGTGATTTCCCGGTATGTCATGTGCACCAAGAATCAAAACTTGTGTACAAATAGTAACCAAGTGCCAGTGATAGCTAGAGGCTTTACAAGTGCTGGTGATAGCTAGAGGCTTTACAAGGCTCGAAGAAGTAGTGCAAGGACCAATGCCAAATAGTCAGCTAGTACTTTACCAAGAGGAATCTGAGTGCAATATGTGCAACTATCCTAAATGAGTAACCAAACTGCCAAGTGACTCACCAACAATGGATTTTCCATCTATCAAATAATGGAACAAGTATCGATATGTGTGAGATGAGTATCAATGATAGGTTTTGCAAAGACTGACAAGGCTTGAAGAAGTAGTGGAAGAACTAATGCCACAAATAGTCAGCTAGTGACGTTACAATGTGGCATGTGAGTGCAATATGTGCAACTATCTTCAATGAGTAACCCAAACTACCAAGTGACTCAACAACAATGAATTTTCCCTCAAACAAATAATGGAACAGGTATCGATATGTGTGAGATGAGTACCGATGATAGGTTTTGCAGGGACTGACGCTAGTTGGGAACTAATTGGAAAATTTTTGGCATGGCTTCAGTTGGCTTGTTTTGAAGTTCTCTCCTCTAAGGTAGGCTAGTTCTATAACTAGTCTACACATCGATCGAGATGAAAAGCACTAAAATAAAATTTATCTTCATTTATTTTAAGTACTGGGTTTGGAGAGGATGCGATCTGATCAGGAGGGTTTTGATGAAGAGGTTTCTCTAAATTCTACAAAGTGGAAGTACCATATGTGAAATATAAGTGACACATGTGCAGAGCATGAGCTGTCCAGAAATTTTGATTTTTGGAGATTCTCCAAATTCCACCTAGATCGAAAGTTATGGCTCCCAGAAGGATAGCCAAATTTTGATCTCAAGAGTGCCCCAAAATAATGATGTGGATGCACTAAGGATGTGGCAGTGGGTCGTCACATGTAGTGTGCCTGTGAAGCATAGATGCTAAGATGGCACTAAAATATAGAATTTGGGTTAAATTTTGAGTTAGTAATTGCGTGCTCCACGATGGAAAGGCCACCTACTGTAAATCTAGTTTTGGTAGCTTTTAAACCATCAACCAAGACCTACTCATAGCACTTGTTAAAGAAGACCTCATCTTTGCAAATAAAGGATTCTTAAAGATATGAAAGGGCACCTCCACAACACCACCAGACAATAGTGACACCTCCTCACAATCCTATTCAAAGCGATGGTGCATGCAGATTTATTCTCTACATAGGAAAAGGTGATCATCCCATGGCAAAAGTTATCTTCTAGCCTGTGAGTATATGTTTTCTTCCACAGCACAAGCACCACCCTCCACATTCTCCTCACTTTCCAACTTTTTTGCAAACCGCCATCTCCCACTTAGTCGCTCCACCAATGGCCAAAGTCGACTTCGCAATTATTTGCATTGTAGTGTGTCTAAATCGTTCCTTTCATGGATCTTATATATTATAAAGTTCGAGCCACCATGGGTGGCTGGAGCCCAGGGTTCCATCCATATTAATTGCAAGCCACCATGGTGGAATCTTAGGCAACACCCCATATGGACTGGTAATCATGAAGAAGACACCATGGGGTGCCACTTCGGTGGCTAGTAATTAACTGGCCAGTCCAATGGAATCTTAGCCACGACAGATGTGACTGATGAGAGCCACCACCACCGAGCAGTAATTCCGACAAAGGTAAATCATAAAGCTCTAATCACTCATTACCATGCACTCTAGTTATCTATTGAGCATATGAGCGCAGTGACTGGTAATTTTTACTGCACTCATAGTGATCATGCATGCTTAAGCCCGATGATGGGTGAGCGGTGGTTGGTAATTTTAACTACCAGCCCGGTGGAATTGTAGCCATGATAGACGTGGCTATAATCACTCGTTACCATGCACTCTAGTACTCTACTAAGCATGCGAGCCCGATGACTGGTAATTTTAACTGCACTCGTAGTGATCATGCATGCTTAAGTGGTACGGTGGTGGGTGAGTGGTGGCATAGTGAAATCGTAGCCACGATAGACGTGGCTAATGATAGCCACCACCATTGGGTAGTAATTTCCAAAAAAGTAAATCATGAAGCCTAATCACCTCTAATCCCTCATTACCATGCACTCTAGTACTCTCTTGAGCATGCAAGCCCGATGATTGGTAATTTATTGCACTCGTAGTAATCATGCATGCAAGCCCAGTGGTGGTACCTAGAAGATGAGTAATTGCAGACCACTACGATGGCTGGTAATTAACTGCCAACCCGGTGGGTCTAGCCGCCACCACAGATGTGGCTGGGAATCTTAGATGGCACAACCTCCAATCATTCATTACCATGCAAGTCAGTACTGCCGCCTTGAATTAATCAAAATTCAGGCCAACCACCATGGTGGCTCTCACCTTGACAGTAGTAGTCGGGCTACAACCACCGCAGTGGCTCTCACCTTGACAGTCTAATTGGGCTACAAACCACTATTCCATTCCCTTAACCGTTCCTCTTGACCATTTCATTATCCCTTGCAATCTCAAGCCTCCACTATTCCATTTCCTTCATTGTTTCATCTTCTATCCCTCTCTACCATTTCTTCCTCCCTTGCAATCGGACTGCAAACTCAAGCCTCCACTATTCCATTTCCTTCATTGTTTCATCTTATACTCCTCTCGACCATTTCTATCTCCCTTGCACTCTTCTTGCAACTTCTATCCCCTCTCGTAATGGACCCTGCACAGTCCGGGAGTCCTCATACGATCTTTCCTCCCCCTCTACGGCATAGTGTGAGAGCCACCCCTCCCTTGATCTTGAAATCATGACATATGGGAGCTCCTCTCTCGCTCTTCAAAAGCCCAATTCGGATGCTCTCCAAAACTTCACCAGGTTGGTAAAGGAGGTGAATGTGAAGGAGGGGCAACTAGTTTGTCAAGGTCTGAAGATTACCATCAATGAAAGCGTGATTGAAAATGCTTTCTTTTTTTCAACTTTGAGAAATATGTCTTTCTTTTTTTTCTCCATAACCATAGTTCTTACAAAAGTCCAAATCAACCTACTTCAAACCTGGCGACAATTTTCAAGTGAAGAATTTGCATCCCCTTGTCACTCATGTGTCCAAGCCTATGATGCCACAAAGCTGTATCTACTACTATAGAAGCTAAAGCAATAGAGGAGTAAGTATTACTACCATTGATCCTTTAGTGACCTTCCACAAATTTCTTGTAAATGTGGTTGTGCAACCTTTATCATCCAATTGTCCTACTATAATTAAGTTATTTCTTAAATCAGGAACATGCCTTACCTCCTTTAGCAACCATTGATTTCCATTATGTAATTCTATCAGCACCTTGTCCTTTCCAACAACTTGACATGCTTCATCATTGCCTAAATGAACTTCTCCGAAATCACCTTGAACATAGTCTTAAATTTTTTTCCTATGAGGTGTAGCATGAAATGAAGCCCTTGAGTCTACTACTGAAAAAATCCAAGCATTTTGCAACCTCAGGGGGGTCACTTAATAATAAATGTGACTATCATATGAGTTCAAAATAAGGACATATTTAATCCTAAAATTTCTCACATTTTCACATACAGGAGGGTGCTATAAAAATGAATTTAGGAAAAAAATTACAGATTGAACAAAAAAAGTGTGCATTTTAATAATGAAAATTTCACAAATAAGGGTTTTACAAATAGGCCTCGAACACACGCGATATATAAGGTTTATACATAGTGACCCCCTTGAGCTTGCAACACAAAACTTGCTATATTTACTTCTTGCGTATAACACACATTTCATTAATTTGGGACTCGAATGTCTATATTTGGACTAATCCTAAAAATCCTTCCCAAATGAAAAGTTTACTTTTTCAAACAATCCCTTCCAAATCAAAAGTTTATTTTATGGTAGTATCATTTCCACATAAAAAGTTTATTTACTCACATAATCCTTTTGCACTAAAAATGGAAAAAATAGGAAACATAACTTGCATCTTCCTCTAGGATAAATTATTATTTTAAAGATTTTTTCTTTAAAATCTTAAGTTTTTCTTAACTTATCAACAATTTAAATTAATAAAAATAATTTAAATGCATGTGTGTGTGTGATATATATATATATATATATATATATATATATATATAGAGAGAGAGAGAGAGAGAGAGAGAGAGAGAGAGAGAGAGTATGTATAACATTAGTTTACTATAAGAGTCCTCTAAAATTTTCAAGATATCATAATTGTATTGATAAACACATTTTGATAGTTTCAAAACTCTAAAATCTGGAAGATATGGCGTCAAAGGATGCTACACATGCACTCATGGCACCAACATGTGTTTGGTTCATCGAAGGAAGGCCATTGGTACATATGATAGGACAGGTGTGCTGCACTTGCCCATGTGGCATATCAATGGAAGGTCATTGGTACATATGGTGGGACGGGTGCGCTGCACTTGCCCACATGGTGCGGACATGCCTACGGGGTTTTAGTTCATTTGTGTCAATGTGGGATTCACGCTGTGGCTATTGATGGAGGGGAGGGACGGGGGGAAAGAGAGAGAAAGGAAGGGGGTAAGAGAGAGAGGGAAAGGAAGGGGAAGGGAAGGGGAGGGGGAAGGGAAGGGAAGGGAATGGGAAGGGAAGGAAGGGGGAAGGGAAGGGGAGGGGGAGAGAGAGAGAGAGAGAGGGAAAGGAAAGGGGAAAATAAGGGGAGGGGAGGGGGAAGAGAAGGAAGAGGGAAAAGAAGGGGAGAGGAGGGGGAAATGAAGGAAGGGGGAAGAAAAGGTAATGGAAGGGTGAGGAAGGGGGAAGGGGAGAGGAGGGGGAGGGGAGGAAGGGGAGGGGAGGGGTGAGGAAGAGGGGGGAAGGTGTATGGGGAGGAGAGGGTAAGGGGGAGGTGAGGAAGGAAGAGGGGATGGGAGGGAAGGGGGAAGGGAGCGAGGGGGGGAAGGGGGGGGGGAGGAGGCGGGCACAACTGCGGTCACGAGAGAGAGAGAGAGAGAGAGAGAGAGAGAGAGAGAGAGAGAGAGAGAGAGAGAGAGAGAGAGAGAGAGAGAGAGAGAGGAGGGGGGAGGGAGGGGGGGTGAGGGGAATGGGAGAGGGGGGCGTGGCAGTAGCCGCACACTCCCCCCTTCCCCTTTCTAATATGCCTTCTTGCATGCCCACGGTCAGAAAAAGAGGGAAGGGGGAGAAAAAGAGGGAAACAAAGGAAAAGAGAAGAAGAGGGATAAGGGAGGGAGAAGAGAGAAGAAGAGAGAGGGAGAGGGGAGAGGAAGAAAGGGAAGAGAGAGGGACAGGGGAGATGAAGAAGAGGGAAGAGAGAGGGAGAGGGGAGGAGAGAAGGGAGAGGAATGGGAAAGCAAAGGGAGGGAGAGGGGAGGGAAGGAAAGGAGGAGTAGAAGGAGAATAACCTCCTTTGGGTTATGATGGGAGGTCAATATATAAGCCACAAAACCCTAAACATTTCAAATTTCCCTCTCCCTCTCGAGTCCTCTCCCTCCCTAGAATTCAAAAGTCCTCCTCTCCCTCCAGTTTTCTAGAATTCAAACTTCTTGCTCCCCTTCCATCTCCCTCTCCCTCTCCCCCTCCCCTCTCCTCCCCTCCCCCCCCTCCCCTCTCCCCTCCCCTCTCCCCCTTCCCCCCCCCTCCTCCCTCTCCCTCTCCCCCGTCCCCTCCCCTCTCTCTCGTCCCTTACCTTTTCCCTTCCTCCCTCCGTCCCCCCCTCCCATAGCTTTTCTTTCCTTCTCTTCCTCCCCTCTCCTTCGATTCCCCTTCCATACATTCCCTTTTTCTCCTACCTTCCCACAATTGTGGCCGTCTTTTTAATTTATTTTTTTCAAACAAAACAATAAATGAATCCATTTCTAGACGTGGATTATAGTCACACTTTGATACTTTGCACTCACATCAATCCCACCTATCTTGAGTCATGTGCAAAGTATCATTGCCATTGTATATGGTTTGCATAGTTGAACTAGCATTAAACCATGTTTTTCACAAAGTCTCATGCACAATGGTCAAAGAACACCCTTTGAGTTGGGTTATTCAAGCAAGTCAAGTGTACACATATATGTTGGCCACATGCTAATTTGCACACGCATCAATCTCAACTAGCTTGAGGCATGTGCAAAGAATTTTTGCCATCGGAGAAGGTTTGCATGGTGGAAATCACATTAAACCATGTTTCTCACCAAGTCTCATGCACTAAGGTCAAAAAACACGCTCCGAGCTCTATTATTCAAACGTGCACTTATCCAATAGCCATGATAATTTTCATACCCATCAAACTCACCTAAATTAAGGCACATGCAAACTATCATGTCCGTTAAATATGAACCCTATTTTTTGCCAAGTCTCATGCACAACCATAAAAAAACACGCTCTGAAGTGTGTCATTCAAACCTGCACATACCCAATGGGCACGATACTTTCTCACACATGTTAATACCACATATTTTGAGGTGCATGCAAAGTAGCAGGGCCATTAAATATGTTTTGAATGGTCGAAGTCGCTACAAATCTAGTTTTTCACCAAGTGTTATGCATAGCTGTCAAAAAACAAGCTTTGAGGTATGTTATTCGAACGTCCACATACTTGATGGAAATGATACTTTGCACACATGTAAAACTTACCTATGTCAATGTGAATTCAAATTATCACGCCCATATTATATGATTTGGATGGTTGAATTTGCCATAAACCCCATTTTTCACCAAATGTTATGCATAATTGTCCAAAAACAAGCTTTGAGGCGTGTTATTCAAACTCGCACATACTCGATGGGCACATTACTTTGTATGCTCATTAATAACAACTATAAGGAGGCACATGGAAAGTGACGTGCCCATTGAATATGCTTTGGATGGTCGACTTTGCTATAAATCCTCTTTTCCACCGTGTTATGCACACCTGTTTTAGAAAGCACGCTCTGAGGTGTGTTATTCGAAAGCACACATGTCCGATGGGCATGAGACTTTGCATGCACATCAATATTACATATTTTGAGGTACATGAAAATTATCATGCCCATCTAATATGCTTTGGATGGTCAAAGTCGCCATAAATCCCCTTTTTGATCGTGTTATGCACACCTATCAAAAAACACGCTATGATGTGTGTTATTGAAACGTGCATATACCCAATGGGAGCAATACTTTGCATGCATCTCAATCATAACTATGTTGAGTCACATGCAAAGTATCATGCCTATATGCTATGCTGTGAATGGTTAACCTTGCCATAAACCACATTTTTCACCAAGTGTTATGCACAACTGTCAAAAAACACGCTTTGAGGTGTGTTATTCAAACTCACACATACTTGATGGGCACCATAATGTTACTCTTATCAAGCCCAACTACAAGGAGGTGCATGAAAAGTATATTTCCCATTTGATATGCTTTGGATGGTCGACTTCGCCATAAACACCGTGTTATGCACACCCGTTAAAAAGCACAGTCAGAGGCCTGTTATTCAAAAGCACACATGCTTGATTGGCATGATACTTTGCATGAATTACAATCTTAACTATTTTGAGGCATGCACAAAGTATCATGCACATCTGATATGCTTTGATGGTCGAAGTCGCCATAAACCCTGTTTTTCACCGTGTTATGCATACTTGTCAAAAAACACATTGTGAGGTGTGTTATTTGAATGCGGATATATCCGATGGGCACAATACTTTGCATGTACATAATTATTACATATGGTAAGGTGCATGAAAAGTATCATGCCCATATGATATTATTTGAATGATTGACTTCGCCATAAACAACATTTTTCACCAAGTGTTATGCACAACTCTCCAAAAACACGCTCTGAGGTGTGTTATTCAAACTCAAACATACATGATGGGCATAATACTTTTCATGTGCATCAATCCCAACTACGCTAATATGTATGCAAAGTATCACACCTGTTAGATATGCTTTGGATGGTCAACTTTGCCATAAACCTCGTTTTTCACCACGTGTTATGCACACCTATCGAAAAACACGCTCTGAGGTGTGTTTTTTTAAAACCACACATGCACAATGGGCATAAAAATTTGCATGCACATCAATATTACCTATGTTGAGGTGCTTGTAAAGTATTGTGCCCATTTGATATGCTTTTGATGGTCGAAGTCACCATAAATTCCATTTTTCACCAAGTGTTATGCACACCCGTCATGATACTTTGCACGTGCCTCAACATATGTAGGATTAACATATCATGACGATTGGGTATGAGCACATTCGAATAACACACCTCAAAGTGTGTTTTTTGATGGTTGTGCATAACACTTTGTGAAACATGGGGTTTATGCAGACTTCGACCATCAAAGCACATCCAATGGGCACGATACTTTTCACAAGCCTCAACATAGGTAAGATTGATGCATGTACAAAGTATAGTGCCCATCGGGTTTAAATAACACACCTTAGAGTGTGTTTTTTGACATTTTTGCATAACACTTGGTAAAAAACATGTTTTGTGGTGACTTCGACCATCCAAACCATATCCGATGGGGATGATACTCTTGAGCCTCCTCAACTTATGTGGGATTGATGCATGTGCTCAATATCCTAGCCATTGGGTATGTGTGTATTCGAATAATACACCTCAGAGCGTGTATTTTGATTATTATGCATAAGTCTTGATGAAAAACGGGCTTTATGGTGAATTTGACCATCCAAAGCATATCTTATGGGAACAATACTTTGCACACAACATCAAAGTAGGAGGGAATGATGTGCATGCAAATTATCATGCCCCCCATCGGGTATGTGCGAGTTCAAATAACACACCTCAAACCGTGTTTTTTAATGCATAAGGCTTGGCGTAAAACGGGTAATATTGCGACTTCAATACTCCAAATCATATCTAATGGGTACAAGACTTTGCACACACCTCAACATACATAAGATTTTTTTGCATGCAAAGTATCATGCCCATCGGTTATGTGCGAGTTCGAATAAATATATATATATATATATATATATATACTTAGAGCGTACAGTTGACTTGGTTAAAAAGAAGGTTTATCGTGAAGTTGACCATCCAAAGCATATCATATGGGCACGACACTTTGCATGCACCTCAACATAGAAAATATTGATCCACGTGTAAATTTTCGTGCCAATTGAGTATTTTTGAGCTCTAATAACACACCTTAGAGTGTCTTTTTTGACGTTTGTGCATAACACTTGTTGAAAAACAGGGTTAATGGTGACTTCAATAATCTAAAACATATCTGATATCTAATGGGTAGAACACTTTGAACATGACTCAAAATATATTTTATTTATGTGATTGCAAGATATCATGCCCATCCGGTATGTGTACATTCAAATAACACACCTCAAAGCATGTTTTTTGACAGTCCTACGTAAGACTTGGTCAAAAACAGAGTTTATGGTGACTTTGATCATCCAAAGCATATTCGATAGACATGATACTTTTCATGATCCTCCACATAAATGGTATTAACATGCATGAAAAGCATCATGACCATAGGATATGTGCACATTTGAATAACACACCTCAAAGCGTGTTTTTTAATGGTTGTGCATAATACTTGGTGAAAAACAGGGTTTGCGGCGGTGACTTTGACCATCCAAAGCATATCCGATGGGCACCATACTTTTTGCACACTTCAAAATATGTTATATTAATGTGTTTGGAAATTATCATGCCCATCAGGTATGTGCACATTCAAAATAACACATGTGAGAGAGAGTTTCTTGATTGTTGTGCATAACACTTGGTGAAAAATGGAGTTTATGCACACTTCGAGCATCCAAAGTATATCCAAGATGCATGATACTTTGCACATGCATCAAAATAGGTAATATCAATGTTCTTGAAAAGTATCATGCCCATAGGGTGTGTGTGAGTTTAAATGAAACACCTTAAAGCATGTTTTTTGACGGTTGTGCATAGAACTTCGTGTAAAACTAAAATTTTGGCAAGATTGCAACCATCCAAATCATATCCCATGGGAATGATATTTTGGAAGTGCATCAATATAGGTAATATTAATGTGGATGTAAATTATCTTTCCCATCGAGTATGTGCACATTCGAATAACACACCTCAAAGCATGTTTTTTGATGGTTATGCATGACTTGATGAAAAATAGGGTTTATCACGACTTTGACCATCCAAATTTTATGGGCATGATACTTGTAACCTACCTCAAAATATGTGATATTAAAATGTTTGAAAATTACCATGCCCATCAGGTTTGTGCGCATTCGAATAACACATCTCAAAGCGTATTTTTTGATGATTGTGCATAAGATTTGGTGATAAGCAAGGTTAGTGGAAAATTCAACCATCCAAAGCATATCCGATGGGCACAACACTTTGCACACACCTCAAAATAAGCAATATTGATGTGGGAAAATATTATTGTGCCCATCGGGTATGTGAAAGATAGGATTTATGGTAAAATATACCATCCAAAGCATATCATATGGGCATGATACTTTGTATGTTACTCAGCATAGATAACACTGATGTGTATGCAAAGTACCCTGCCCATCGGGCTGTGCGAGTTTGAAAAACACACATTAGAGGGTGTTTTTTGATGGTTATGCATAAGACTTGCTAAGAATTAGGATTTATGGCAACTTCGACCATCATAACAATATTCCATGGGCACCATACTTTGTAGATGCCTCAACATAGGTAAGATTGATGCGAGTGCAAATTATTATGCCCATCAAATATGTGCACATTTGAATAACACACCTCAAAGCGTGTTTTTTGACACTTGTGTATAACATGGTGAAAAACATGGTTTATGGTGATTTCGACCAACCAAAGCATATTCGTCGATGGGAATGATAATTTGCACGTGCATCAACATATGTGTTATTGACGTGTGAAAATTATCATGCTCATAGGGTTTGTGCATGTTCGAATAATACACCTCAGAGCATGTTTTTTACGGTTGTAGATAAGACTCGGTGAAAAACAGGATTTATGGTGATATCGACCATCCAAAGCATATCCCATGGGCATGATACTTTGAACATGCCTCACATATATGATATTGATATGAGTTCAAATTATCGTGTCCATTGATTATGCGTGCGCTCGAATAACACACCTCAAAGTGTGTTTTTTGATGCTTGTGCATAAGATCTGGTGAAAAGCAAGGTTTGTGGCAACTTCGACCATCCAAAGCATATCTATCCGATGGAAAAAACACTTTGCACACACATCAAAATAGGCAATATTGATGTGGGTGGAAAGTATCGTGACCATCGGATATGTGTGAGTTCAAATAACACACCTTGGAGCATGTTTTTTGACGGTTGTACACAATACTTGGTGCAAAACGGGATTTATGGAGAAGTCTACCATCCAAAGCATATCATATGGGCATGATACTTTGCATGAAAAATAAGTATTTTTTATGCATGTGCAAAGTATCATGCCCATCAAGTATGTGCGAGTTCGGTTGTGCATAACACTTGGTGAAAACAGGATTTATGGTGACTTGGACTATGCCAACCATATCCAATGGGAACAATAATTTGTACAAACCTAAGTGTGAATGGTATTGATGTGTACACAAATTATCATTCCCATCAGGTATGTGTGCATTTGAATAACACACCTCAGAGTGTGTTTTTTGACAGTTGTGCATAACACGATGACAATTAGGGTTTTTGGTGACTTCGACCATCCAAAGCATATTTGAAGAGCATGGTAATTTTCACATGAATTCTAGTAGGTGGGATTGAGTAGTGGGCAAATCATCATACCCATTGTGTATGTCCGAGTTTGAATAACACACCTCAAAGTGTATTTTTTGACTGTTGTGCATAAGACTTGGTGAAAAATGGGGTTTATAGTGACTTCGATCATCCAAAGCATATCTCATGGACATGATACTTTCCACATGCCTCAAAATAGATAGTATTTTTTCACATGAAAATTATCATGCCCATCGGGTATGTGCGGGTTTTAAAAACACATTATAGAGCGTGTTTTTTGATAGTTATGCATAACACTTGGTAAAAAGTGATTTATGGCAAAGTCGACCATAAAAAGCATATCATATGGGCACGATACATTGTACATGCATCAATATAGGTAATATTGACACATGTACAAAGTATCATTCCCATCGGGTATATGAGAGTTTGAATAACACACCTCAGAGCATGTTATTTGATGTTTGTGCATAGCACTTGCTACAAACCAGGGTTCATGGTGACTTCGGCCATCCAAAGCATATATGATGGGCATAAAAATTTCCATGAATGATGCATCTCAATATATGTGGTATTGATGCATGTGAAAGGTATTTTTCCCATCCAGTATGTGTGCATTCAAATAACATACCTTAGAGCATGTTTTTTGACGGTCTTGTATGACATTTGGTGAAAAACAGAGTTTAGGGCGACTTCGATCATCCAAAGCATATCTGATGGAAACAAAAATTTTCATGCACCTACACATAGATGGTATTGATGTGCATACACTTGGTGAACAACATCATTTGTGGCAATTTCGGCCATCCAAAATATATACGATGGGCATGATACTTTTCATGCACTTAAAAATACATGGAACTGATGAATATAAAAAGTAGCATGCCCATCGGGTATGTGCTCATTCGAATAGCACACCTCAGAGTGTGTTTTTTGATCATTGTGCATCACACTTAGTGAAAAATGGGGTTTATGCAGAGTTCGACCACCCAAAGCATATCTGATGGACATGAAATTTTTCAAGTGCCTAAAAATAGGTAATATTAATGCATGTGCAAATTATCGTGACCATAGGGTGTGTGTGATTTTGAATAATACACCTTAGAGTGTTTTTTTGATGATTGTGCATAACACTTGGTGAAAAGCAGGATTTGTGATGACTTTGACCACCCAAACCATATCCCATGGGATTGATACTTTGCATGTACCTAAAAATAGGTATGAATGATGTGTGCGCAAAGTGTTGTACCCATGGGATATGTACACGTTCAAATAACACACCTCAAAGCATTTTTTTGATGGTTGTGCATAAGACTTAGTGAACAACGAGGTTCATGGCGACTTCGACCATCCAAAGCATATCCAATGGGTATAATACTTTGCACATGCCTCAACATATTTGGTATTAATGTGCATGGAATTATCATCCCCATCGTGTATGTGCGTGTTTCAATAACATACCTCAGAGCACGTTTTTTGATGGTTGTGCATAACACTTAGTGAAAAATAGGGTTTGTGGCAACTTCTACCATCCAAACCATATCCAAATGGCACAAGACTTTGTACACACCTCAACATAGGTAATATTAACATAGTTACAAAGTATCATGCCCATCAAGTATGTACAAGTTTGAATAACACACCTTAGGGTGTGTTTTTTAATAGTTGTGCATAACACTTTGTGAAAGATGGGGTTGATGCGAAGTTGACCATCCAAAGAATATCATATGGGCACGATACTTTATATGTTACTCAAAATATCTAATATTAATGCATGTGAAAGGTATCATGCCTATGAGTTACGTGCGAGTTTGAGTCACACCTCAGAGCATGTGTTTTGATGGCTGTGCATAACACTTGGTGAAAAACAAGATTCATGGTGACAACTTCGACCACCATAACCATACCCCATGGGCATGATAGTTTGCACATGCTTGAACCTAAGTAATATTTATGTACGTGCAAATTATCATGTCCATCAAGTATGCAGTTCGAATAACACACCTTAGAGCATGTTTTTTGACAGTTGTGCATAAGACTTGATGAAAAACAGAGTTTATGGCGACTTCTACCATCCAAAGCATATTCGATGGACATGATACTTTGCATTAGACTCCACGTAGATAGGATTGATGTGCATACAAAGTATCATGTCTATCGGCTATATGCTTATTTGCATAACTTACCTCAAAGTGTGTTTTTTGATGGTTGTGCACAACACTTGGTGAAAAACAACGTTTGTGGCAACTTCGACCATCCAAAGTATATTTGATGGGCACGATACTTTGAATACACTTAAACATACATGGGATTTACTTGTGTGCAAAGTATCATGCGCATCAGGTATGTGCACATTCAAATAACACACCTCGGAGTGTGTTTTTTGATGATTGTGCATAACACTTGGTGAAAAATGGGGTTTATGCGGACTTCGACTATGCAAAGCATATCTGATGGGCACAACACTTTGCATTTGCCTCAAAATAGGTAAGATTGATATGAATGAAAAGTATCATGCCCATAGGGTGTGTGTGATTTTGAATAACATACTTCAGAGCATGTTTTTTTATGGTTGTGCATAACACTTAGGGAAAAACAAAATTTATGGCGATGTAAAAAACCCTATTTTTTAGCGAGTGTTATGCACAGACATAAAAAAACACACCATGAGGTATGCTATTCAAAATCGCACATACCCAATGAGCACAAAACTTTGCATGTGCATCAATATTACCTATCTTGAGGTGTGTGCAAAGTATTGTGCCCATATGATATGCTTTAGATGGTCAACATAAATATCGTGTTATGCACAACTGTAAGAAAACGAGCTCTAAGGCATGTTATTGGAACTCGCACATACCCAATGGTCATGATATTTTTCATGCACAAAAATACTACCTGTGTCGAGGTGCGTGCAAAGTATTGTGCCAATTAGATATGCCTTGGATGATCAAAGTTGCATTAACCCTATTTTTCAATAAGTCTTATGCACAATGGTAAAAAAACACACTCTGAGGTGCTATTCTAACTCACACATACCAGATGGGCACAATGCTTTGCAAACACATCAATCCCACCTATTTAAGGCATGTGCAAAGTATCGTGCCCATCAGATATGCTTTGGATGGTGGCCATAAACCCCAATTTTAATCAAGTCTTATGCACAACCATAAAAAAACACACCATGAGGTGTGTTATTTGAATGTACACATGCTCGATGGCCATGATACCTTGCACACATGTCAATACCATCAACATTGAGGTGTGTTCAAAGTATTGTCCCCATCAGATATGGTTTGGATGTCAGTCGCCACAAATCCTATTTTTAACCAAATGTTATGCCCAACTGTCCAAAAACATGTTCTGAGGTGTTATTTGAGCTCGCACATACCTGATGGTCATGGTACTTTGTACATGCATTAACCTTACCTATGTTGAGGTGCGTGCAAAGTATAGTTCCCATATGATATGATTTGGATGGTAGATTTTGATAAAACCATCTTTGACCAAGTTTTATGCACAACCATCAAATACACGCTCTAAGGTATGTTATTCAAACTCACACATACTTGATGTGCATGATAATATTCACCCACATCAATATTTAATATGTTGAGTTATGTGCAAATTGTCATGCCCATCAGATATGCTTTGGATGGTCCAAGTCGCCACTAACCCTACTTTTCACCAGGTCTTATGCACAACTATTAAAAAACATGCTTTGAGGTGTGTTATTGAAATACGCACATACCCGATGGGCATGATAATTTAACTCATATCATTCTCACATATTTTGAGGTAGGTGAAAAGTATCATGATGATTAGATATGCTTTGGATGGTCAAAGTCACCATAAACCTTGTTTTCACCAAGTCCTTTGCATGACCATCAAAAACATGCTCTGGGGTGTGTTATTCAAATGCACACATACCCGATGGGCATGACAATTTTCTCACCATAAACCCTATTTTTCACCAAGTCTTACTCAAAGTCATCATAAAGCCTGTTTTTCACTAGGTCCTATTCACAACTGTAAAAAAATATGCTATGAGGTGTGTTATTCGAATGCGCACACACTTGATGGGCAATATACTTTCCAAACGCATCAATATTACCTATTTTGAGTCACTTGAAAAGTATTGTTTCCATTGGATATGGTTATGATGGTTGGAATCACCACAAATCCTATTTTTCACCAAGTGTTATGCACAATTATCAGAAAACACCCTTTGAGGTGTGTTTTTCAAACTTGCACATACTTGATGGGTATGATACTTTGCACACATGTCAATATTATCTATTTTGAGAAATATAAAAATTATCTTTCCCATATGATATGCTTTGGTTGGTCGACTTCGCCATAAACCCCATCTTTGACAAAGTGTTATGCACAACCATAAGAAAACATGCCCTCAGGTGTGTTATTCAAACTCGCACAGACTCGATGGGTGCAATACTTTGCACCTGCATCCATATTACCTATGTTGATGTGTGTGAAAAGTATCATGCCCTTTAGATATGGTTTGGATGGTACAAGTCTCCACAAACCCTATTTTTCACCAAGTGTTTTACACAATTGTTAAAAAACATGCTTTGAGATGTGTTATTTGATGCACATATACCTGATGGGCATGATAATTTGCATGCACATCAATCCTTCATATGATTTGGCACGTGCAAAGTATTTTTCCCATCAGTGGATATGTTTTGGATGGTTGAAGTCACCATAAACCCTGTTTTTCACCAATCTTATGCACAATCGTCAAAAAACACACACTGAGATGTATTATTCGAATGCATACGTACATACACAATGGGCATGATACTTTGCACTCATGTCAATTCAAACTACATGGAGACAATTTCAAAGTATCATGTCCATTAGATATGCTTTGGATGGTTGAAGTCACCATAAACTATATTTTTCACCAAGT
The DNA here is from genome assembly GCF_047967505.1 of Dipteris shenzhenensis. Lineage (NCBI taxonomy): Eukaryota > Viridiplantae > Streptophyta > Polypodiopsida > Gleicheniales > Dipteridaceae > Dipteris > Dipteris shenzhenensis. The sequence continues at coordinate 37,556,954 of NC_141625.1, forward strand.
CTTATGTAGGACCGCCAAAAAACATGCTCTAAGGTGTGTTTTTTGAAGGCGTACATATTGGTTGGACACGGTAACCTACAAACATGTCAATTCCACCTATTTTGAGGCATGTGCATAGTATCTTGCCCATCCATATGCTTTGGATGGTCAAAGTCTGCTTAATCTCCGTTTTTCACTAAGTGTTATACACAACTATAAAAAAACACGCTCTAAGGTGTGTTATTCAAATGCACACATACTCAATGGGCACAATACTTTTCACATGTTTTAATATAATATATGTTGAAACATGTGAAAGTATGGTGTCCATCATATATGTTTTAGATGGTCAAAGTCACCACAAGCCCTGTTTTTCACAATATGTTATGCACAATTGTCAAAAAGCATGCTTAAAGGTGTGTTATTCAAAAGCACAGATACTTGATGGAAAAAGTACTTTGTAGGCAGTCCAATTACATATACATGGAGGCATGTGCAAAATATCATGTCCATTGGATATTTTTTGGATGGGTGAAGTTACCATAAACTCTATTTTTCATCAAGTCTTATCCCATCAAAAAACATGCTTGAGGTGTGTTATGCGAATTCGCACATACCATGATGGTCGAAGTCACCATAAACCCGATTTTTAACCAAGTCTTATTCAAAATCATCAAAAAATATGCTCTGAGGTGTGTTATTCGAGCACGCACATACTTGATGGGAACGATACTTTGCACACACATCAATATTGATGGAACAACAGCAAGGAATCAACAAATGAAGCAAATAGAGTAGTTTATTCAAGAGTGGAGAGGCCTTATAAGGGCAACTAATGCATGTGACCCAAAGGAGAGCATCTCCATATCCACAAATCACGTCACTAATTTCTCAATCAGCCCCATGAATCTCTCAATCACACCTAATAGAACCTTCTACCACCAAACCTGGTCTCACTAACCAACACACAACCCTTGTACCCCTTGGTACACCCCATTACATCAATTTGTCCTTCATATCCCCCCACAAATTAATGACCTCACCCTAGCAGTAGTACATGGGAAGCTTCATGGTTTGTTCACACCTAGTAACAACACTCATGACCCCAACCTGTGGCTCACTTTGGTTATAGCTCTTGGTTTACAACTGGAAGATTGGAAAATGACTATGTATGGAAATCCCCATGGGTCCAATAAGGTAAAACCTCAAACAAAGGACTAACAATCATTTAAGGGAGACATTCCAGGTCAGAGAACCCTTATTGACCACACACACAAACAACTTAGAAAACAAATGAGTCATCACCCTCATCAAGATTGACTTGGGTGGTGAAAGCAGTGAGAGCTTTAAACTCCTTTGGTTCTTCTTCTTCTTCTTTCTCTGCTTCTTCCACAAGGTTTACTGAACATTTCCTCTTTTTATAGCACTCTTTCTCAAAATGTCGAGGCTTTCCACAAAAGTTGCACTTCATCTTGCTCTTGCTGGTGGATCCCTTGAAGTTGCTTTTGACAAAAGATGCCCCATGTTCTTTGTAGTCATTTCTCTTCATTTTCCTTTCCTCTTCCAAGAGGGATGCCTCAATTTCCAACTAATCTTTGGTATATTGGTGAGAGTAGTGACAATAGTGCCATATTCCTCAGTTAGGCTTTTGAGTAAAATAGCAATTACAATGTCATCATCAAGATCAAACTTGATGTTAGATAACTGAGTCAGTATGCTCTTCATGGAGTTTAAATGTGAAGAGATGGATTCTCCTCTATCCAATTTCAGATCAAAGAATTTGATGAGCAAGCGAAACTTGGAACACTTCCATTGGTCTCTCCCGATTTTATAATATGTTCAAACCTCTAAGAGGACAAGTGGAGGGTTGGCACAAGGAATCTTGCCACCTCATCCTACTTTCCCCATTATTTAACTTGCATCCTTGGACTATCTATACCTCCCCCACATGGGCCTATCCTATATGGATGGAATAACCCAATATAATATCCATCTCCACTTATTTTATATTACTTCTCCCATGGACTTTGAGCCATATCTCACTAAATGCAGCCTAGGTGGAGGGGTGGCACATGAAGGAGCAATGCCACCTTACATTTTATAATATTACTACCATGGATTATGTACATCACACCTTATGGGTCCTCTTACATGGAAGGGTGGCACATGGTCATGCCCTGCCACCTCAACCCTGGGCCCTATGCACACCATATTTTATTATACTATTGCCACATATACAAACATACACACATATTAATGCCTTTTTCCTTAGACAAATTTATCCATAATAGCGTCTATACATAGTAGGGTCTTCCAGAAGCTCACTGAATCTACGCTGAACTTCACATTCTGCTCCAAAGGAACTGAAATAGGCTTACAACCTGTCATCCCATATTTGGACAACATGTCCAATCCATACTGCCTCTGCAAGAGCCATTTCCCACTTGCAGATTAATCACCTCAATGCCCAAGAAGTAACGCAGCTCTCCCAAATCCTTCATCTCAAACTTCTGCTTCAATAGCATTTTCACATGAAGGATATCTTCATCACTATCACCTATGATGATCAAATCATCAACATAAATGACAAGTAGCATAATACCTTTCTCTGTTTTTCTCACATAAAGTGAGAAATCTACCTTGGAAATCTGAAAGCCAATAGTGACAAGATACTGTCCTATCTTGTCAGACCATGCTCTAGGTGCTTGCTTCAAGCCATACAAGGCTTTCTTCAACCTGCAAACAAACTCAAGATGAACAGCATGAACATAACCTGGTGGCTGCTTCATATAAACCTCTTCTTGCAAATCACCATGCAAGAAGGCATTCTTTACATCCATCTGATGTAAAGACCATCCCTTTGATGCAGCCATGGCAATGACTACTCTTACGGTTGCCATCTTTGCAACCGGACTGAATGTTTCTTCATAATCAATGCCATATGTCTGTGCATATCCCTTGACAACTAATCTTGCCTTGTATCTATTCATAGAACCATCTGCATTGTGCTTCACCTTATAAACCCATGTGCAGCCAATTGCATTCTTGTGTTTAGGCAAAGGCACTAATTCCCATGTAGCATTTGCCTCCAAGGCATCCATTTCTTCATCCATGGCTTTCTCCCATTTTTATTTTCCCATGGCTTGCTCAAAAGAAGTGGGTTTTGGTTCATGTATCACTTTGACCATATAGGCATAGTGAATGGCTGTAAATCTATCATATTTCAGCCTATCCACAAGATACCTAGCTCTTGTAGACCTGTGCAAAATAGGCTCACTACCAAGTGCGCTCAAAACATCCCTTGTCTTCCTTACTCCAGGTGTAACAACAGAAGGAATACCCAACTCATCATCAAGGCTCTGTTCTAATCCATTGGATTCACCATCCACATAAGAGTGACCTGCATTTACATCAACCATGGGCTGGTCTACTTTCTCTTTTCCTTTTTGTGATACTTGCATACCACTATCTGCATTTCTTTGAGGAGATTCTCCTGATCTCAATCTGCCTATCCATGGTGAAGTATGTAAACCACTGCTAGAGGACACTACAAGTCCACTAATATTTTGTAATTGCTACTGTGAATTCTGTGCAGCATTACCATTTTGTGCATCTACATCATCAATCACATTTACTGGTTTATACCAGCTACTCATCTCATCAAAAACATCTCTGCTTGCTATAAACTTATGAGTAGAAGGGTTATAGCATCTATACCCTTTTTGTTGTAGAGAATAACCAATAAAGATGCACTTCTCAGCTTTTGGATCCAACAATAAAGATGCACTTCTTAGCTTTTGGCCTCGAAATGGCCTCGAAATGGCCCCGCAGCATATACTGCCCCACACAACGAAGGGTGTCCCAATCAGTGCACTCTTGCACTTTCCAGCTGTGCTACCTACAGAGATTTGCTCCCAAACTCGAAAAAGGAAAGCAACATTGATCCTCTTACCAAGACACCACGAACTTGGTTTGCTTTCTTGAGCTCCTTAGCATGAACCGAGCTCTAATACCATGTGAAGAGAGAGGGAGAGAAGTAAGGAGTCTCACTTGTAGCTTTCTCACATACACAATGGGGGAATACACACAAAGGTGGAGGCTGAAAATAGTTTTCCTTTTCTTAGTTGTGAAAGCCAAAAGAACTCTCTCTAAGTACAAAAGGAATAGGTGAACCCTATATGTGGGTCTCTCAAACCAAACTCAACTAACTAAGGTGGCATACTAACCGAACCACTAACTAGAGTACATAAAGATAGCTGTCATCTAGCTATTATTCATGGGCAGTGTACCAACCGCATCTGCAGCTAACAAGTCAGTGACATAAATGCACAATGGTCACCTTGGCATATCACGAGTGGAGCTCGATATCTCAACAGAGAGTGTGAGAGAGACAGGGAGAGAGGGAGAGGGAGAGATAGAGAGAGAGAGGGAGAGGGAGGGAGGGAGGGAGGGAGAGGGAGAGAGAGAGAGAGAGAGAGAGAGAGAGAGAGAGAGAGAGAGAGAGAGAGAGAATGAGAAATCCTAGTGGCCATGGCTGCCAAAGGATAGAAAGAAAGAAAGAAAGGAAGACCGATGGGTTTATGAGACTATGAAAAATATGGTACAAATGAGCTGTGGTGGTGGAGCTTCTAAATGAGCATCCACACCATTGCAAAATGCAAAAAATGCAGAATGGTAGTACTAAGTCCGTCCTAAGTACAACATAGTCATGTAAGTGGTCGACTATACATCAATCTCATCATCATAATCATCATCATCATCATCATCATCATGAGGACATTAGGGTGGATGAGGCAATGGGGGCATGTAATCGGCGATAGAGTGTTGTCGCCCACTCATAGGTGCAACCCTGGCTCTACATCTAACTAAGCCCAGTGTGACCCCAGGCTTCGACTCTAAACAAGGAGGGTATGTCCTCAAGCAAGGATGAATTTTTCATGTTAGTTTCATTAAGAAGTGAAACTTTTATATTGGTGTCAAAATTTTGTATGCCCTTATAAAAATAATTGTTTGAAACATTCACCAGGATTTGAAGATTTTATGTGAAAATTTTGGAAATTTTGCTAGGATCTACATCTTTTACCTCAAATTTTAAAAGAAAATATATAAAAGTGTATTATATCCTATCAATCTTGTGAAACTAGAAAAACTAGCTTGATAAAGTTTTGCAAAGATTTTATATTAATATGTAAATATACCTTTGATAAAAACATCCTTGTCCCCAAGTGTGATATGTGTGTCAACCCTCTGTCTGACCTATTGATTCATTGGCTCTGGCTCACGATCATGTCGAGGCCTCATCTCATAGGGGTCAATGTGATCTGGCTAAAAAAACTCTGTGATAGAGCTCTAGGAGGGATCTCATCCAAGGAAAAATTTTGCTCTTGTCTCCATGCTTAAAGTATCCTCTCGCGGTGTCAAAGTACCTCATGAATGACATCTACCAAATATCCCTGCAGGTAGGAGAGGAATCAGGCCAAAATCCCATAGCTTTCTATGAAGAGATAGTAGAAATGCCCTTGGATCTCATAGTAAACACAACACCTGAAGATGAAGTGCTCCTCTATTTCAACCTCCTACATGTCACATAATGTGCATATGTGCCTCTCCTAGGGTAGTTGCTCTGCTTTGCCGCTCTCGATATGAAGTCTATGTGAAAAGACTCGGAACTGCCCAATAGAGATCCTCAATGAGTGGGGTAAGTATCCTTGGGGGTCAATGAAACCCTCAGCTTCTGTGATATGTAAGAAGACTTGATCTCTATAGAAGCTAAGCTTCAGTGGGAGTTCACTTAGTCCCAACCAGGTCCAAAATGTGTGTAGCTGTAAGAGATCCTCACGGATAACCTGGTTGACCATGTGTGATAGGAGGGGAGAAAACAGAGCATCCATGCTATACTAGAAGGGAGGTAGTCTATCCATGGGGAGCCCAGGCATTCAAATTATCTCTCTGTGCATGCATACCAATACCTCTAGTCCCCTCCTACTCATTAGGAAAAAAGGGAGCTCATTTTGGGGCCTTTTGACCAAAATGAAAAATAGCTCTCAACCAATGGCCATAGAGCCAACGTAACGTGGTAAAATTATAAAAATTTGAGTTGTATCTGGATTTTCAGAGCAAGAAAGAATATTTTATTAATGTACAACTATAAAAAATAATTAAAAATTTTGGTCGAGCTACTGACACAATTCTACTAGCTGACAATGTCCCATTCAAAATACATCATTATCTGAACTGTGCTTTCCCCCCAAACTACTCTCCCCCCCCAAATTACTCTTCCCGCTCTCTCTCTCTCTCTCTCTCTCTCTCTCTCTCTCTCTCTCTCTCTCTCTCTCTCTCTCTCTCCCCCTCCCTCCCTCCCTCTCTCTCTCACTCCCTCTCTCTCTCTCTCTAAGTTTCCTCCTTGTATACATTCCTTCAACCTATGGATTGGGTTTCTTTTTGCAAGTTTTGGGTGGTAGCAGCAAACTAGAACTCGAAGTACCTCTAGGACCAAAGTACAAAAGTGAGCCCGTTTCTTTGTCAATCTCTCTCTTTGAATCTAATCTATGCTTGCACAAAACTATGTGTTTATCAAAATGATGCAAACTAGAATATAACTTTTGCAAGTTTTTCATGGGTACGACAAACCATTGATAGATTCTCACTCTTTCAGAAGATTTGTTAATCAAAATATCGAGGAGCAAGGTACAACATCGAGCTCTTTGTTTTTTCGATCTCTTTTTTTTTAGATTTAAGATGTGAAAGTGTTAAGTTGGATAGTATTCTTTCAATTTTTGGTGAACAAGAGTGTATTTATAAAGATGTTGCAGAATGGAATGTAACTTTTGAAAGTTTTCCATGGTCTTAGTTTTTCAAGAAGCGTTGTTGATCATAATATTGGAGCGCAAGGTATGAGAATGATATCATTGCTTTGTCAATCTCTCTCATTGTTGATAAGTTGATACCAATTTCATGTATGTTGGGCTATGATAAATTTGTTCAATTTCTTAGATGTAAAACTATTTTTTAATGACCTTTTATTTTGATCCTGCATATGGTTTAGGGATGGAAGGATCTAAGTGTAAGGCTATTGATTTTGAGTTATCTAAAGCACAATGAAAGTATGTCAATCAGGTCCTTCGAGATGAGCTTCTTGCACAGATAAATAACATGAATAGAAAGCAGATGGAGATGACCATAGAAAGCACTTCTAGATTGCATACTCTAAAGAGCAAAGTTGTTTTGAATACAAGGCGTCAAGTGGAACTAGATCCTAATCCGAAACACCTTGTAGGGATCACAAAATGGGATACTAATGTTATGCTATGGGTAGAGAGCAATATTGGGAATGTCTTGGCTCAGTTTCATGAAGCATGTGCAAGGAACCCAACTTTTGCAAATGATGTTAATGAGGCAAAGATGCATTTATGAAATTCCTTCTGGGCTAAAAATAAGACAAAGGTTATAAGGTCAGATGTGAAAACCATACTAGTTGCAAGTTGGGAGAAAAAGTTAGCAATTGCTTTCGGAATGGCAGAGGAAGTAGCAAAAGGAAAAGAAAGTGCAAGGATTTTGGATAGAAAAATGTGAAAAGTGCAAGGTAGTGACTCTCAAAAGCTACAGATCAGGGCAAGTCATATAAGCAATGTGTCCTTCATGATGTACATAACTGAAAATGAGATCCAAGTTGGTGAAAAGATAGGTTTCGGCACATATGGATTTGTCTACAAAGTACAACTCACAGGTGCTCCAAGTTTATTACAGTATATATGCTATGCTAGAAAGCAATATAAGGGTGACATAGGGGATCATACATGAGAGGCAAGGAAGGAGGGACAATTGCAAATTCAGCATCTTGTGCTTGTTTGTGTTATTGCAGCAACTCCAGAATAGCCCTTGTGGATTATCACACCATATTTTAATGGCGGTAGCTTGATGCACTTCATGAGAGCTTTACCATATGAGCAAGGCATGTTTAGGCACTATGTTGACATCATCCTAAAAAGAGGCAAAGAAATGAAGGCAAGGGCACAAGGAACATTGGAAGATGTATGCACAAGGGAGCAAATAGAGCAAATTAGTGCAAATGTGCACCACATTATACATGCACTCATTGCTAGATTAGCAAGGTTACATAAGGTCAATGGATTCATACAAACTTACATCCTAGTAACGTTCTGTTAGATTTCATAGCAAATGGTGCATGTAGAGTTGGCATAATTGATTGGGGGATGGCACTAGTTTCTTCAGAGAAAAGAAAAGCTTTTAAGGATATGAAGAAGACATCTCTAGAGGCTGACCAACAATTTACACAAAGGAAGCATAAGAAAGAGCAAGAGCATGCACAAAAGAAGTGGTTTGCACCTAAGCTTCAATGTTTTTCTAGGAGAGGCATGTATAGCCCTCAATCAGACATATATGCATTAGGATGGATAATTACAGAGACTATACAGTTTTAGGAAGATGCAGTTGGGTATTTTGAACTTTCTCGCCACATGCCTGATAGTGCACTATGCCTGTGCATAGGTATTGGGAGTGACAGAAGCATTCTTATTACCTGCTGATGCATAATCATCACTAGGAAGTGACTGTGTGGTCAAATACCACTCTCGTCAGTTTTGCAGATTTGTCCTTGTGAGGCAGAAGTTGTGTTTTTTTGCAGTGACAGAATATTTTGCAGAACAAATTCCAAGCATGGAAGTTTAGAATGACGAATTTCCTTAAGGGAAAAGGCTATTGGGAGTTCATTACTAGAGCTAAACAAGAATTGGTCAGTTATTCCTAATGTTTCCAATCAACAGGAGTTGCAAGCATTTAAAGGCTAGCATGAGAGAGCCAGAAAAGTTATGTACTGGTTGTCTATCAGTATTTCAGATTCTATGATTGTGCATATTCAGGATGCAAGCATGCCGAAGGAGGCATGGGACATTTTGACAAAAATGTATAGCACAAATACGCAAGCCAGGAAAATGCATCTCAAGCAGGAGTTGCATAATGTGCAGAGAGAAAATATGAGCATCAATGACTACCACATGAAGGTGAAGAAGATTGTAGATGTACTTGCTTCTATTGGGTCACCAGTGGAAGATGATGATTTAGTTTCTATGACCTTGAATGGTCTAGGAAAGGATTATGCACAATTCTAGACATCCATTGCCATCCATGAGAATTTTCTTGATTTTGAGGAATTGATTGCTCTTCTAATTTCTAAAGAGCAAAGAAATGGTGGTGCATATTCTTCAAGAGAAACTTCAAAAGAAACTATCTTCTACTCAGAGGCAGAGGTAGAGCAAGCTAATTTAGAGGCCGTGGCAGAAATCAGAATATGCAACAAATTCAAGAAAACCAGTCTATGGAGGAGGATATGGTAACTTTAGAGGCAGGGGGAGCCAAAGAGGTCATGGTGGATGGCAGAGAGGCCAAAATGCAAACAGCAATGTTGAATGCTACTACCATAGTAAAATGGGTCATATGATTAAAGACTGCTATAAAAATCTGAATGACATCATGACTGGAAAATTGCAGCAAGGCAATGAAAATTACAGCAAGGCAATTATGCATCCTCTAGTAGATAGGGTGATGACAGAAATGAGCATCTGTTTATGGTGCAGCACATGACCAATTCTGTGACAAGTGCAAAAGAAAGCAATGATGTATGGTATGTTGACTCAGGTGTGTCAAACTACATGACAGGTCATGCAGAATGGATGCAGGATGCAAGGAAAATGGAAAGACCAAGATTTGAGGAGACTGGTGATGATACTGTGCATCCTATTGTGCAAATTGGTAAAATTCCTTTGTCTATGCAGCATGGAAAAAAGAAATACCTGTCTGATGTATTTCATGTCCCAAATATCACCAAGAACCTGGTTTTTGTTGGTCAAATGGTTGAGCAGGGCTTGCAGGTCAGATTTAATCCTCATGGATGCTTTGTTGAGGATATCGAAAATAAAGGTCGCTTGATAGCAAAAGGGAAGAAGAAGGGCAGGATGTTTACATTGGATAAGGATATCATGCCTGAATTGAGTGCAGAAATGTTTGCACATGGGACCGGTGTAGTTGCAGATATTGATATCTGGTATAAACGCATTGGTCATGTTAATGTACAGCGACTTAAATTAATGCAGGCCCAAAATATTGTTGTAGGATTGCCTAAGTTCAAGGTTGCAAAAATGCATAAGGTATGTGAAGCCTATCAATTTGGAAAACAGGCAAGGAAACCATTTCCTAGACATGTTCAAGAGAGTAAGAGGCCATTGGAATTAATCCACTCTGATGTGTGGACTACTAAAGCTGCATCTATTGGAGGCTGTCACTATTTTGTCACTTTTATTAATGACTATAGCAGAAAATTTTGGGTGTATTTTATGAAAAAGAAAAGTGAAGTGTTTGGGCATTTCAAAGCTTTTAAAGCTATGGTTGAAAAGGAAACAACCTGCAAATAAAATGCCTAAGGTCAGATGGAGGGGGAGAGTACCTCTCAAATGAGTTTGCAAGTTTCCTATAGAAGCATGGCATAAAGCAGAAATATTCATGCAGTCATACCCCACAGCAAAATGGACTTGCAAAAAGGAAAAATAGGCATATTGGAGAGGTATCTCATGCCATGCTCAACGAAAAAGACTGAGAGTGCTCTCAACGGAAGCAAGAACGGAAGAAGGAGAGAGAGGGAGAGAGGGAGATAGAGAGCCACACAAGTTTTGGTGGGTGCAGAACCACCCTAATCTTCTTTTTCATTCATTTATATATGTGTTTGAGTATTGTACATAACCGGGGTTAAGGCACAGTGACCTTTAACCCCCACAACCTCCCACTTAAAGGACAATGTGCCTTTAAGAGAGAACAACTAGTGAGCATACTATCCAATGCCCATCAATACACGACAATACTCAAACCGCTGGCTAGGTAGACTCTTCGTCAGCATATCTGCAGGGTTATCATCTGTATGAACCTTGACAAGCTCTATGCGCTTGTCCTCAAGTACCTCCCTGATGAAATGGTACCTGACCTCAATGTGTTTGGTCTTTGCATGAAAGACCGGATTCCGTGCTAGCTGAATAGCACTCATGGAATCACTATGCAATGTCGGTACACCTGTATGAATCCCCAAATCTCCCACTAGCCGATCAAGCCATATAGCCTCCTTGCAACTCTCTGTGGCTGCAACATACTCAGCCTCTGTGGTAGACAAAGCAATGCACTTCTGTGCACGAGACATCCACGACACTGCACCACCTGCAAAGGTGAACACATAACCAGAAGTGGATCTCCTACTATCCACATGCCCTGCATAGTCTGAATCTGTGTACCCAAGTACACGCATGTCTCCTTTACCAAAGCAGATGCACATCTCCTTGGTACCCTTCATGTACCTCATGATGCACTTAACTACCTCCCAATGCCTCTTTCTTGGATTAGCCATATACCTGCTAACAACTCCCACTGCAAATGCAATGTCTAGTCTAGTAGCTATCATAGCATACATAAGACTCCCAACTGCTGATGCATAAGGAACCTTGGCCATCATGGCCCTCTCCTCATCTGATTTGGGACTATCTGTATGACTCAGTTTCACATATGGAGGCAATGGAGTACTCACAGCCTTCCCCCCCTCCATATTGAAACGCTGCAATACTTTTGTAACATACTCTTTTTGTGAAAGCCAAAGGAGTTTCCTACTTCGATCATGCGTGATGCGCATACCAAGAATATGACCTGCAAGTCCCAAATCCTTCATATCAAAGGCCTCATGCAACTTGGCCTTTAAAGCATCTAGCTCATAAGTATTCTTGCTAGCCAATAGCATATCATCCACATATAGTGCCAAGATTATCAGGCTATTATCCTTAGCCCTTTTAGTGTAGAGGCACTGATCAATTTCACTCCTTCTAAAACCCTGGGACCGAATGAAAGCATCAAACTTCTGATACCATTCTCTAGGTGCTTGCTTAAGACCATAGAGACTCTTCTTTAGCTTGCAAACTAAATGCTCTTTGCCCTTTTCTTCAAAGCCTTCTGGCTGCACCATGTAAATTTCCTCATGCAAATCCCCATGCAAGAAAGCTGTCTTGACATCCATTTGCATAAGCTCCATATCCTCTACTGCCACTAGTCCAAGCATGCATCTAAGTGTGGTCATCTTCACAACCGGAGAGAATATCTCATCAAAGTCCACACCCTTCTCTTGCTTGAACCCTTTAGCAACCAAACGGGCCTTGTACCTAGGCACATCATCACCTGTGACCTTCATTTTGTAGACCCATTTACATGGCAATGCTTTCTTTCCATGTGGCAAAGAAACCAAGTCCCAAGTCTTATTCTTCATAAGTGAACTCATCTCTGATTGCATAGCATACTCCCACTTGCGTTGATCCTCAGGCATCATAGCCTCTTTGTAGCAAGAAGGCTCCCCGCAATCAGTAAGTATCACATAGTCTACCCCTGGAACAAACCTATCAGGCGGTCTAGACATTCTAGATGATCTTCTCAAGGGCATTTCAGCTTGCTGTCCCACTTGCATATCAGCCACATTTGGCTCATCATTTCCACCAATAGATGATCCATCATCTACCCTTGATTGTATACCTGTGGGAGTACTTGGTTGTACCATTTCTTGCACATTTGGTGCATGGACAGCTTGCTGTCTATCAACATATGCAGGTGGATTCACATCCTGGAAAGTGATTCTCCTCATTTCCACATCCCTCATGGGTGCCTTATGCATCTTCTTCTCATTGAAGACCACATCATGGCTGCGTATGATCTTCTTTGCTTCTGGATCCCAGAGACAATAGCCCATCTCTCCACTTTCACCATAACCCAGAAAGATGCATTTCCTAGACTTGGGATCTAGCTTCTTTTGAAGCTCTTTTGGCACATGTGCATATGCCTCACACCCAAATATACGCAAATGAGAGTAAGAGGGCTTCTTGCCACTCCATGCCTCTTCAGGAATACCACCATCCAAACTCTTGCTAGGTGGTCTATTGATCACATGCACTGCAGTCTTCATTGCCTCAGCCCAAAAACCACCAGAAAGACTTGCATTGGAAAGCATGCATTGCAACCTTTCTTGAATGGTACGGTTCATCTTTTTTGCAACTGGATTTTTCTCTGGAGTACGAGGGGATGTGAGCTCCCTCTTAATCCCACATGTATCACAGAAATGCTGATAGTCATGAGAGAGATACTCTCCACCATTGTCAGTTCGTAGGCATTTAAGCATTCTACCTGACTGATTCTCAACCAAGGCCAGCCCTTTCTGAAATACCTGGAACACATCACTCTTTCGAGCTATAGCATAAGCCCACACTTTCCTAGTTGCATCATCAATGAATGTCACATAGTATTCAGCCCCGCCTAATGACCGTGTAGGCATGGGACCACATACATCTGAATGCACCAAATCAAGCATTTCAAACTCTTTCTTTCCCCTTCTTTTATGGGCTGATTTAGTCTGCTTCCCATAGAGACAATGCTCACAAAATTCAAAATCAGAGAAACTCAAATGTGGTACATAACCCAAACGACATAAGAGTTTCATTCCATTCTGGCTAATGTGCCCCAACCTGCAATGCCACAAAGAAGTGCTTGGCTGCTCGGTTATTGCAACAACATGATCAAATACCCCTGATACATGTAAGGGATACAAAGTCCCACACTTGGCACCCCTAGCCAAAAGCATAGAGCCCTTTTGAATTTTCCAACTTTGAAAGCCAAAAGTGGTGTGAAAACCAGCATCATCTAGCTGACCCACTGAAATAAGACTCTTGGTCAACTTAGGCACATGTCTCACATGTTTCACAAATGCAGACCCATTTGCAAAAGAAAACTTTATGTCACCTACTCCCACTATGTCACATGCATAGTCATTTCCAAGATGCACACAACCTGTCTTTCCACTATCATACGTGGAGAACCATTCCCTATGGGGAGTAACATGGAATGAAGCACCAGAATCCAAAATCCAATCCTGGGAATATGCATCATCTGAAGTGGCAAGCAACTCTGCAGATAAACTAGACATGAAGAGAACATCATTGTCACTATCACGTGTGACTGCATTGATCTCCTCGATCTTCACTTTTCCTTTGTCCTCCCTTGGACTCTCTTCCTTTTGATTTGCACCCCAATTTGCATTCTTTTTCTTATCCCTTTGCTCTCTTTTTAGCTTCTTTTTAGCTTGTAGCAATCCTTTTTCATATGGCCCTTCTTGCCACAATGGTAACACTCAATGTTCCGTGCCCTGGATTTGCTATGAGACTTCCCTCTTTCTTGGGACTTCCCCCTGAACCGTGATCTGCCCCTTTGCACATTTAAGGCTGCATCCTGCTTGTTGCCATCCATAGACTTCCGTCTAATCTCCTTGGCCAACAAGCTACCCACAACATCATCAAATTTCAGTACTCCACCAGGTGTAGAGTTACTGACAGCTGTACGGAAGGTATCCCATGAGGATGGCAATGAACATAAGAGAAATATTGCCTTAGTCTCCGCATCAAAATTCATTTTCTAAGCCTGAAGCTGGCTGAAAATAATATTGAATTCATTCAAGTGAGAAGCAATGGAGACCCCTTCCTTCATCTGCAGCTCAAACAACCTCTTCATGAGGTAAACTTTATTAGAGGCAGAACTTCCTTCTCATAAGTGGCACACAGTTTCTTCCACAAATCTTGCGTAGTCTGCTCATTTACTATTGTGAAATAAACTGACTCTGCAAGATGAAGTCTAATAGTAGACTTTGCTAATGCATCCAACTCATTCCAATCATCCTTAGACATATTTGCAGGCTTAGCTTCAATCCCTGCCAAGGGTTTAATCTGCTTCTTTTGAATAAGCACATCCCTTATTTGTTCTTTCCACAAAGAAAAGTTTGTCCCATCAAACTTTTTAATGCTGAAAAACTCCTTTTCAGGCATGGAAGAGGATGCCATGATGCAAATGAAACAAAATCCCAAATGCTAGTGCCTGCAAGAGAGAATCACAACAAATACTAGGTGCACCCAAATGTGTATGCCACAATAGACTGAAATATCACAAAAAACTCAAAGCTCAAAGCATCAAAAGATGCACCTGACTCATGTGCATATACTATGCATCCATATGAGCAAATCTGGCCCAAAAGAAAATGCCAATAAGTGCCAAATGACTCAAGCATAAACACTGTCCACTGGCATATGCATTAATAATATCTCATCCAAGAGAGCATAGCACTATCAGTGCATCACCAGCAATGTGTCAAAGCTGTCCCTCAGCATAAAATAGCATCCATGTGCAAAGCGTCCATAAAAAATAGCATCCCACAAGGCAATTTGGGCCTATCAGCGCATCCAACAAGGACCGCAATGCATCTAAAATGGCCTATAAATCATCCATTGCAACCCAATGCATACCACGAATGAGCGCACACTGCTCAAACTCTGCAACCAGAGTGATCTGCATAAGGTATGCTCAAGAAATCATAGTCCCACGGTAATGAGCGCTACTGAAAATAGAACCTGAGATGCCTCAAAACATGGGCGCCATTGCATAATCAGACTCAGCAAGAAAATCTGCAAATATCTCTCTTCTGCTAGAACTCCAAAATCCCAACCGATGAGTGAGAAATGGGAGTCAACACTTATCCATTGCCATGTGGCATAAATCTAAGGTTTCAAAACCTTAGAATGAAAAATGCATAACAGAGAGACGAAATCAAATACACAGAGATCTATAACTGTGAAAATCCTCCACCGAATTGCACAAGAACTGACAGGTAGGGGTTTTTGGGCGTCCGGAATGCAATGGGACAGACGGTTTTGGAAACCGTGGTCTCAATCACTGGGTCCAACACACGGACTGAAAAACGTTTTTGGAAACAGAGCTATCTGTAAACTCCACTGGAGTGCGAATGATGAGCAATATAGAAGTTTTGGGACCTCCTGAGTCCACCGGAACTGACAGATCTGCAAATGGTTGCTCCAAACTTGAGTTCCAACACCCGGGCAAAAAACGCAGGAACTGACACAGTGAGTCAGAAATCCAATGAAATGATCCCAGATTCAAGAATGAAGGTGTTTCCAAGCTCCTGAAGTAATGTGGACACCAAAAGCAAGCAATAGTTGCCTCTACAAGTCAATACGGAGTCTCTGTCATCGAACGGAACAGGAAAAAGCTCAAAAACGTCTTTTTCTTTGAAAGCTCCTAACAGGCTCTCAAAACCACTTCGCAAAGCCAAAGTGACTTTTCCAAAGGTTCCTCCAAGGTCTCTGCACACTCGGATGCAAGTAAAGTCACCCACAAAGCTTCCCACAAAGCTACTGAGCTTCCAAGCATTCACGCACGCTCAGCTAGATCACTCGGGCTCTGATACCAGTTGAGAGTGCTCTCAACGGAAGCAAGAACGGAAGAAGGAGAGAGAGAGAGAGAGGGAGATAGAGAGCCACACAAGTTTTGGTGGGTGCAGAACCACCCTAATCTTCTTTTTCATTCATTTATATACATACGCAGAGTAGGAAGTTTGATTTATATGACTATTACCATGCCAGATTTGAGCTATGCTGTTGGGTTGGTAAGTCAATTTATGCAGGCTCCAAGGAAACCGCATTTGGATGTAGCCAGACACATATTGAGGTATGTGAAGTCCACAATGTAGTATGGACTATTTTATGAGACTAGAATTCAGATACAGTTGCATGGATACACTGATGCTTATTAGGCTAGTAGTATTTCTGATAAATGATCTACAAGTGGATATATGTTCTCTTTTGGGAGTACTGTAGTCACTTGGAGTAGCAAGAAACACCCTACAGTTGCCTTGTCGAACACAAACGCTGAGTATAGGGGCACAACAATGGCTGCATGTGAGGTAGCTTGGTTGCATAAGCTACTTTATGATATGCATCAGTCTACATATGGGCTAGTTGTCATTTATTGTGACAACATGAGCAGTATACACTTGGCAAATAACCTAGTCTATCATGCTAGAACAAAGCACATTGAGGTGCATTATCACTATGAGTAGGAGAAGGTTCTAGTAGGTTTTATTGACTAGTTTATGTCAGCACAGAGGATCAGGTAGCTGACATATTCACGAAGGCATTGGGTGCAGAGAAGCTGTGCAAGTTCAGAGACCTACTTGGTGTGCAGGAATTGGGATTGAGCTCGAGGGGGAGTGTTGAGATATCGAGCTCCACTTGTGATATGCTAAGGTGACCGTTGTGCATTTATGTTACCAACTTGTTAGTTGTAGATGCGGTTGGTACACTGCCCATGAATAATAGCAAGATGACAGCTATCTTTATAAACTCTAGTTAGTGGCTCAGTTAGTATGCCACCTTAGTTAGCTGAGTTTGGTTTGAGACCCACATATAGGGTTCACCTATTCTTTTGTACTTAGAGTTCTTTTGGCTTTCACAACTAAGAAGAGGAAAACTGTTTTTAGCCTCCACCTTTGTGTATATTTCCCCATTGTGTATGTGAGAAAGCTGCAAGTGAGACTCCTTCCTTCTCTCCCACTCTCTTCACACCCTATGGCCTCCAAAACCAAGATAGATAAGTTTGAGGGAGAGGGTTTTCATACTTAGACTAAAACTAAATTTATTCTTATGAAGAAGGGGATCTGGAATGTGGCTAATGGAAAAGAAAAGAAACCAACCACTAGGGAAGGAGAAGCTTTATGGCTCCCTAAGGGGGGAGGAGAGGGGGAGTAGAGGGGGAAGGAGAGAGAGGAAAGGGAGAGAGAGAGGAGCAGGAAGGGAGAGGAGAGGCGAGGGGAGAGGAGAGGGAGCGGAGCAGAGAGGGAGCGGAACGAGAAGGGAAAGGAGAGGCGAGGGGAGAGGAAGGGAGGAGAGGGAGGGGAGAGGGAGCGGAACGAGAAGGGCAAAGCAGGAGGGAGGAGATGTCTGAGGGGGAAGGGGAGAGGAGAGGGGAGAGGGAAGGGGAAGGTGGGAGGGAGAAGATGTTCGAGAGGGAGGAGGAGAGGAGAGAGGAGGGAGGAGAGGGAATACCTAGAGAGGGGAGGAGGAGTCCATCAACGATGGAATAGGAGAAGGATTTGAAAAAAGGAGGGAGAATCAAGAGGGAGAAGACACTCCTATTCTTCATTTTTCTTGGTTCTCTGTTCATGTTAACCTATTGTATGAATCAGCCAAATTTTCAAAATCATGCATCAGGTGAAGAGCTTTCCAATTTATTGCATGGACATCTTCCACCTATCAAAATTTTATTTTTATTTTAAAATTTGTAGCTCTTCCACCCTGTTGCATGAGCAACACCTTCAAAAAGCTTATTTGCTTTTAGTTTTTTAAACTTTTCAAGATTTCTTAAAAAACTTTCGTACCTTAAAAAAATTCTCCTAACGTATTGTGTACGCAACAACTCCAATTTTTTGGGCATTTTCAAATTCCAACCTAAGTTTTAAAAAATCTCTTAACCTTGGCTTTTTCAAATTTCAACCTATTCTAAAAAAGCTCTCTTAAGCTATTGCATATGCAACAACTCCAATCCTTTGCGCTTTTTCAAATTTTAAAATATTTTAGAAAATGTCCCCTAACCTATTGAGTACGCAACAACTTAGAAAAGCTTTTTTTGTTTGGATTTCAAAAATGCTTTCTCAATAATATTACTTATCTATAGTATAATATAATATAATAATATATTGAAATTATATAAAAATATATTAAAACATGTTATAGTCTATACAATTATATAAATATGATATATTTATAAGTTTTTAAAAAAAATTATTAATATCATTTATACAAATATAAAATTAAATATTTAACTAATTATTAAATAAAAATACTTAACATATACATTAGAGCTATATTAAACTAACTAATTAAGAATTTATATTATTGATATATAATAAGTGTTGGTAAAAGTGTGGTTCTAACACTCCTCATGGTGGTACCTTGGTAATATATGTAAAATAGAGGAGTATTGAGGCCCCCTTGGTGTGCAGGTGACATGTGGATATAAAGGGAGAAATCCCATATACAATCGGATCATGAAGGGACTTGGTATATAATAAGGAAAGAGAGTACACCCTCCTTCAGTCATGTCGGCCTTTTGTTGGGGGCTGAAGGAGGCTGCGGCATGGTAGGAGGCAGGGGAGTGGGACCCCCCATAGTCGACGCTCCCAATGGTAGGTTGCCATGTGGCAATTACCCTACAGTGGTATGAGAGCAGGGATGGCTTGTCGACTGTGGCATGAACACGTGGCATCTGCGTGAATATGTGTGGTGTGGCTGACACTAACTGTGTAAGACTGTGACGGCGGCTTGAAAGGTGTGGTAGCTTGATGATGGCTAGCGTGGGAAGTGATGACCCATGTCAGTCTGTGTGTTGTGAAGTGAGATTTGTCTAGCAGTTTGAGGGTTGACTTGGCCCTATGTGGGTGGTCGCATTTATTTCTCTGATCCTTCCTATTCAGGGGTGATCAGAGTTTGTTAGTTGGTTAGGTTTATTCGTGGGGTTAGGCCCATGGGGGGGTGTTGGTAAAATTGTGGTCCTAACCCTCCTCATGGTTTTACCTTGGTAATAAATATAAAATACAGGGGTAGTGAGGCCCCCTTGATGCGCAAGTGACACGTGAATATAAAGGGAGAAATCCCATATACAATGGGATCATGAAGGGACCTTGGTATATAATAAGGAAAGAGAGTACACCTTCCTTCAATCCTGTCGGCTTTTTGTTAAGGGATGAAGGAGGCTAAGCATAGCTAGGAGGTAGAGGAGTAGCACCCCCCATACTCGACGCTCCCAATGGTAGATTTCCATGTGGCACTTACCCTACAATAAGAACCAGAGTCTAATATATTTTTATTTAAAAAAAACTAACAAATTTAAAAATTCATTTGCGAATAAAACAATATTCCTTCAAACAAGTAAAGAATACAAACATAATGGCTTCCTCTAGCGATGAGGTCTCCCTATCTTGCTCTCCCGAAGGCCTCATGACTCATCCCCCCAGTCCCCATCCCATCAGTCTTGTTCATGTCAATCTTGAGACTAATCAGATAGTCATCAGCAGTGCCTCAGATATTGTCATGCAAGATCTAGCTCATGATAAGCATGATGCCCCTCTCCCTCCCTTCACCCTTCACTTGGATAAAAGTGACATTCTACAACTCAAACAAAGTGGCCAAGAGATGGATGCTATGCGTAAGCTTCTTGCCGATGAGTTCAAAACTATGCCGGCTAGAAATTTCTTCAATAATAGTCAGAGCAAAGACAAGCCCCCATTTCGCCTCTTTCACTGCAAAGGAACCTCGCCCCAATAGAGCCCCCAAGTTTGCAATGCACCAAGTTCTGAAAGGAAATGCCACATCGGAGTTGCCGAAGAGCACCTATGCTTGTGTTGTCCATGGAGGAGGCAGAAGTCTTTTCAAGGTTCCGACGATGCCAAGACAGTCAGCTTGGGAACAGCTCACACTACGAGCTAGGAGAATCTTCAGTGGCACCACGTCCTCCTTTGGTGCAAAATCAGTGAAGCTCTCTCCCTCCTCGAATCCAAATGCTACAAAGGCTTCATAGTCTCTCAAAGGTAAGCTTCCAATAATCAAGGTACACAATGGATTACTTAATGAAACGACGAAATGGATCTATTCATGCATTGTTGTAGGATACATTCACGGCCCCAGGCCACCTGCACTATTCCTAGAAGGATGGGTTCGTAACTTTTGGTCATGCAAAGGTCTAGTTGTCACAACCATTCATTTCCTTAGAAATGGGTACATTGTTTTCATCTTTGAAAAACCGGAGATGGCTATAGAATTGGTCTAAAAAGGGATGTGGACTATTAGGAACGAGCCTTTGTCAGCCCAGCTCTAGGAGCCTTCCTTTAGCCCAGACTCCTCGCCTCCTTCCAAGGTTCCTATATGGGTTGAGTTCGCTGACCTATTGTTATCTCTCTTTCCCCAAATTGAGACCCTCTGTTCTCCGCTTCACTAATTTCTTGGAGTGGAAATAGAGAAGTTTATCAGCCTACGAGGAAACCCTCAAGCTTGTGTCCTAATGGACCTATCATTTGAGGGAAAAAAATCCAAAATAGCCATCATTATAAGCCCCCTAGTGTTGGTATATACCGACACTATGTTAGTGTTGATATATATCGACACTCTTTAGTGTCAATACATACCTACATTAATACCAAAGCCAAAACCACCCGTAGGCTATATAGACTATTTTCATGCCCATGTGTGCTAAACGTCGGTAGAAAAACGTCGAAAAATGGAGTAGTAACATTCAAAATTAATTAAGCATTACACTAATCCCATATCCTTGAAAAGGCTCCTGAACTCATATGAGTATTCAGATGAACCCTCATTAACGAAGATCCCAACAAAGAATCAAGTACAATTGTGATCACAATAGCATCTTGTGGCAAATTTTAATGGTGCAAGCTTGTATCATCAAATTGCACCACTTGGGGGGCTCACCTCTAAAAATTTTAGTGTACCATGTGCATTCAAAAGGAGGGGTATTTAATTCCACTTTTGAAATAATTAAATAGGTTTACAAAATAACAGGAGGGGGTTTTAATTCAACTTTAGAAAAAACTCCGTTGGTTCATAAGTAAAGAGGAGTAAGTTTTATTGGGAAAAAATTTTTAGTTGAGGGATTTTTTAAATACTTTTTAAACGCACATGATACCTAGGATTTTTTAGTGGTCACCCCCCAAGATTGCACATCACTACAAACAAACCATCGAGGAAACATTTCAATATCTTTGATTTTGATGTGTTCTTGTGACATGATGTCTTACCAAAACACTTTCTAAGTGGCCAAATCTCGAACTTAAGTTTGAACATGCCTTTGTTAGATATTGGCATTGTTGAGCCTTGGGTATATTACCAAAACAACGTGTTGGAAATGAAATTGAATAGTGCCTCTTAGTCTCTAAGGGTAGAGAGATCTGGATCTTAAGTTCAGTCATGCGAGGAATGTGGCCCTTCTTCAGTATTAGTTTGTCATATATCTCCCTTGAATGTATTTTTATTTAACAAACAATAGCTCTCCCTTTTTCTCTCTCTATCTCTTTTTAAAATCCCAACCCCCCCTCTCTCTCTCATTCATTATGGCTCTCTAACAAAAATATTATTTGGAAGCTTGGAATATTTTTCCTTGCAAATATTTGTTTTTAATACTTTTGAGATCAATAAAAACATTGATCTTCAAGGAGAAGAGTGTAGCCCTTAAGTTTTTCAAAATGTGTTTATATTTTCTTTTTGTATACGCTTTTAAGTACGCCATCATTTTTGTGTCCTGTGATTGTGGATTTATATGCAAATATTTCTTTTTGGGTAGGTCGGGAAAAAAACTTGGACCCGTGGAGATGACCTTTTTCTTCTCCATAAAAGCGTTGTTGTTGGACAAGGAACATCTTCTCAATTGATCCTCTATTTGTTTGTAGTGGAGTCCCAATAGGAGAATGATGCATTCACGTGTTGTGCTCTAGAGCTTGAGGGATGCCATTCATCTTCCATTTCCTTCAATGGATGCATCAACAATAGAATTACCCTGTGTTATAGAAGGTCCATGCCAGATTTTAAAGACAACTTGAAGGATCAAATTAATGAATGCTTTATTGAACATGAATGAACTAAGGAACTATATATTCATGCATACCACAACTAATGATATGCAAATTCATAGCTGTTGAAATTAATCATAGATAATTTTATTATCTAACCTCTTCTATTATTTTCCTTTTTTGTGTAATTATTGCAATTACCTTCTTTAATGTTCCTTCAAAATAATTGGCTTCATTCTTTTACCCTACCTTACTTGAATATACTATATTCTTTTAGGCCCTTCAACTCCATCTATAATATTTATCCATCCAATTCAATATTTTATAAAGCTTTTGAAATTTTAAATCTTAATGGGTATCTTTTTTGTACTTATCGCTTTTGCATCAACCTTTTATAAGCAATAACGAACCAAATATTTGTATGTTACATATAAAATATAAAGATGTATTTAAAAAAAATCATAAAATCATGTTTTCACTAAAATACTTGAATTTAAATAATTTATTATTTCTTATTTTGTTTAGGTAACTATCTCACCCTTTACCATTGTAATTGCCTTTTATTCCTTGATAGTATTGAGTTCTTCTAATCCAAAAATCAATCCTTCATTGTTTTTGAATGAAAGTGTATATCAAGACTGAGAGGCACTATTCGATTTCATTTCCAATACGTGGTTTTGGTAATATACCCGAGGTTCAGCAATGTCATTTCTAAGGCACTTCTTGAATTTATTTTTATTTAACTCAAAACAACTCTCCCTTTTTCTCTCTATATCTCTCTTTTAAATCCCTCCCCCCCCCCCCTCTCTCTCTCTCTCTCTCTCTCTCTCTCTCTTTCTGTCTCTCCCTCCCTCCCTACCTCCCTCCCTCTCTCTTTCTCTCTCTATTGGTCATAGTGGTTAATTTCATTATCTAACCTCTTCTATTATTTTCTTTTGGGGTCATTGTTTGCTTGGGTGTAGCCATTTTTGGTGAGGTTCAGGGCTTTTCTGTATATGGGTATCTTGCATGACCCATAACTTATGCATTGCTCGACGGAATTCGGCAAACTTTGTCTTCAAGTTGTAGTACACATTCCAAACTTGAACATGAGAGCAAAAAATTATGGAATAAGGATTTGGAACGAGACTGTTAAAGAATTATAAGTGCTATGTTGCATGTGAAGCATGCATCCTAAAGACTATAGGATATATCAATTTATTCAAAAACATCAAAATTTTATTCTATATAAACATGCAACCAAGTAATCATTCTAAAGTACACTACGTGAGCTTCTCCTCAACCCAAGAACACACCTAAATGAGATCATTATGCATGGGTTAATGGGCCTCCAATGTTGTGCTAAAGTGATGCATACCCATTTGAGGACATGCTCCATAACTTTCTTTTGATTTGTTGAAAACCAAAATGGATTGAAAATTTGGAATCCAAACTATTGGGACTAGTGCGTGGTGGTCTTAAAACATTGATAGTTGTTGGTATTGGTATCTAGATTCACCCTAAAATGGAAGAAGTTAGAAAAGTGCAATTTGTGCATGTGCAAAGATATTTTAATAAATCCAACACTATTTACAATTTTGAATTGTTTCTTTTTCCATGCACTTGCTTGCTATATGGCTCATAAGCATGCCAAAGGTCATTGCATTTAATAATATACAACATCAAACCCAATAGTGTGCCCTTTGGCCTATTTGTGTTTTGAAGCATTTTAGGCCACATTGCACTTGTTTGGGATATCCAATTCTATTGACATGTATCGTCGGAGCGGGAAAAACCAACAGCTGAAATTTTGCTATTCTCGCAAATTTTGAATTTTCACACCTCCCGCCCATCAAATCTTGGAAGATTTAAGTACCTGCAACCTGCCATACCCTATAAATGCCTTGCAACCCGCATGCACCTCGACATGACCTTGCACAGACTTTGGTTTGCCATTGTCTTCTTTTGGGTAAGTTGTATTCTATTCTTTGCTTGCCTCACCAGCTAGCTTCTCTTGGTATATTCTGGACTGATTGTGGCCATGGTGTCAATGGCAACATGCTGCTACAGAGTGTGGGTCAAGGAAAGCGTTGGCACAGTATCAAATCAGCAACAGAAGACACTTTTGCAACATCTACGAAGGGAGAAACAATGAAAACAAAGAAGACTCCTTGCAGAGCAACAGCAAGAAGCAATTGCATATGCACACATTTGATCATTGCCGTCGGAGCGAAGAACATGAGCTGTGGTGTCATGATTGGTGGGAGCATTCGAGGCAGTAACATCAGGCCATTCAGGTGATTACTAGTATTGAGTCTTCACAAGCTTTAGCCTACACCCTAAAGTTCAAAGAGTGACAACCCTACGAACACCTCGGGAGATGCATGCCTAAGAGGCAATGCTCTCTAACATGAGAAATGGCCTACAGAAAGTGAAAGGGGTGCACAGCTTAGATCAACTAGCTGCAAAGAGGGCGATATTAGCTATGTTGGTGTCCCTTGAAACAAAGGAGAAATAGCTTGGGCGCACAATGTCAAAGATGTTGTCAATTAGAAGGACCAACGTGGCTTTAGCAGTTGAACATAGAGCAAAAGCAATGCATGTTCATCCCGATCCGAGAAGTCTGTGGGTTTCAACAAAACACAAGAAAAGGAGAGACAGCCTAAGTGTAGAAGTCATTGCTACAGTGACGACATTTTGGCACTTTTTTCCAAATAGAAAGGACATCTGTAAGAAGCAGACGGGATGAAAGGTGTTTGAGGAGGAGCACATCATACACATGCTAGATACAACACAGGTCAGTGGTGCCTAAACCAGCCCGGTGGTTGTTTGTGATTGAGCTTTGGGATAGTTCACTTGTTTCTTTTCTTAACTAGGCTTGGACTAAATGTGATTGCCCTAAACCAGCTCGGTGGTTGGAACATCATGCAATTGTATGCTGGTTCAACTCAATCACCAGTGATGTGATTGTCCTGAACCAGTGTGGTTGAATAGACATTAGTTGTTGTCCAGCCCGATGGCATGGTTGAGTAGAAATTAACAGCAATATATTTCGCAATATATTGTTATTTTACTAAACCAACTGAGTGGTTGGAAGATCATGCAACCGTGGCTACTTCAACTCAATCACCAGTTATGTGATTGCCCTGAACGAGCGTGGTTGAACAGACATTAGTTATTGACTAGCCCGGTGGTTGAAAATATTGTGTTTCTTAGTACTTAAATTCATTAAATTTAATTTCTTGCTATTCGGGTCATATACCATTGTTAAATTGTGGAATTCAGAAATGAAAAGCAATATATTGTTATTTAGAAATGAAAAGAAATATACTTGTTATTGTCTAATATGTGAAGTTGAGACCGTCAGGCTAAACCATCCCGGTGGTTGAAACTATGACAATGTCAACCATCCCGGTGGTTGAAATTGTGACTATCCTAAATGTGTCCTAAACCAGCTCGGTAATTGAAATTGTGAGTGTCCTAAACTAGCACGGTGGTTGAAAATTGTTTTGCTTTATTATATACTTTAATTAGACTATGTTTTGTATTCTTTTAGTAGTAGTAAAAAGGGGGCTCATTATTTTGTTGTTCCTGCATGTTGGGTCCGCAGACGGAGTTGTATCTCACGTTTGTAGACCAAAATCCAGACATTTCAATTGGGCAGAGGAGCTTTGAGCATTGTAAGCCCTGGTATGTCAGGAAACTCAAAGATAGGAATGTTTGTTGTTGCAAAACACACATAAACTTTGACCTAGCCTCGCAAGCTATGAATGACTTGAGATCTAGTCGTGTTGCAGCATTGCTCCAAGGGGATCGATGCCCATGCCTCCCAAATGAATGTGTAGTCTGTAGGCCACCTGGATTCTCATCATGTGTTGCAAGGGGGGTAGGTTTTGTAGTTTGAGGTCACTATGGGAGCCAGTGATTTGTCCAAAGGGAGACCGTGAGTGGCACAGGATTGAATGCATTCACGGTAGATGCAAGCATTGCAGTTTGAAGCTAAAGAAGAAGACATTCAATGTCTATCCAAATGAAATGAGGGAAGACAACCATGTTGCTCTAAAATGGAGGAGATTTGAAAATGTCAATGTTGAAGGATCCATGAAAAGAGATGGCTACTGTCATATAAGAGCACCTAGCTAAGGGTGCTTGTAGGGCACCCACAGCTAAAGGAGCTTGTAGGTCACGTGGTTCAATCCATCCCAAAATATGTGCTTCACAATTTCACAGCCAGCTGGCAAGATAAGCAGTTCAGGACGTGCCTTGCCAATTTTCCTTGTGACACTATTGTATCTATCATAGATTTTGCAAAAAAATATTCTTTTCAAGAACAAGATAAGATACAAAGTGCTGACTAATACAACAAGCATATAACAATTCTTATGCATATCACGTATAGTCATTTGCTTGATTCTTCCATGCCTGATGCCAATCTGCTTAATGACTTACAGGAGTCCGGGTCAGTGCAACGCACTTACCATTTCTACATTTTAGATAATAGGGAACATGACACCTTATTTGTGTAGCATGCTTTTCTCCTACATTGGGAATGGCTGAAAAAGAAAAATCCCCATGCATAAAATATAAAAAAACATTGGGTGTGGTTAGATGGTGTTGCCTCTCAATTTAAATCAACACGTGGATTCTACTTCATCTCAAGGTTCAAATCCCTGACGGTCTAGACATGATGTGGAATTTCTTTGGGTCTAGCCATGGCAAGGGTGAACATGATGGATGCGGTGTTGTTATTAAGTAAGCTCTGTTTAAACACCAATTAGCATGCCCTCAATAAAAACTCAATGGTGCCCATGATGCTATAACATGGCCTATAGCCAACCTCTCCACAGGAGTGTATTCAACGTACAGTAAACAAAGCCTTAAGAATATCGTAGTACACAAAGTGTTCCATGAAGTGAAAGTGGATGAAGTGCAAAGGAGAGGCCGGCACACTTGCGAGAAAATTAAAGGAGTTCGTGGTCTGCACAACATATGGGGCTTTTCAAACAACCAACTGATTAAAACAAGAAAACTTTCTTGTTTCTATAGTGTGTGCATCATAGGGGATCATGATGATTGTGAGAACATTGCAACTGCGAAGACATGGGATCGAGTTCATATTTTTCCTCTACGTTCAGATGGAGTCATAAACAATGGAGAGAGAAACGACTCGCCATAGTTTGGGGAGAGTTTCGATGACCTCACTGACTGTCTGGAAGAGGGGAATAACTTTGTAGTTGTCGTAGATTCTTGGGAGAATGAGGAAGATGACCCATACTTTTTATTGCAGTACACAAAACCTAAGTACAAGGTTGAGGAAACATTTAAGGATAATTGGGGAACAACCTATGAGAAGTGGGATGTAGTAGTCGGAGCTTTTTGGTACAAAAAAACATCCAAGAGAGGCTGCAATTACAAACTGTTACATAAGGTTCCACAAACATGTTTGTACTCTCATCTAGTAAGAGCTATTAAATTCTAGATACAACTTGTGCCACAACGAAAGAAGGGCAAGAGTGTCTTCAAATTGGATTTAGACATGCATGAGCACATCCTGTGGTGTCTTGGAGCGGTGGACGAGGAGGACTGAGATAGTACTAAGAAAATGCATGTAGTCTCATTGTAGGGAAACAAAATGTCCACTTGTCCTACAAAATGGAATTTGTATTGAGACTTCTTCTTATATCCCAAACAACCACCGTGCTGGTTTTATTAGATTGTTTTTGTAAATCCCAAATGGTAAAACCCATGCTTGTTTTTAGTATATCCCAACAACCATCGTGCTGGTCTACAAATCCATTCATCTTGTAATAATAGAAGCAAACCACCACACTAGTGGCTGTTCATATCCTAGTGCAAACCAACCACCTGACTGTTGATAACTTATCCTACACTACTACCATGCTATCCTAAAATTTATTGCATAGTGCTATACTAAAACAATTCCCTTTAGACTGTTTATCATTTCGTTAACCGTCACATTTCATCCCATGCTTGCTTTTAGTATATCCCAACAACCACCATGCTGGTTTCCCATAACGAATCCATTCATCTTGTAATAATAGAAGCAAGCCACCGCACTAGTGGCTGTTCATATTCTAGTGCAACCAACCAATGTGCTAGCGATAACTTATCCTGCACTAACTATTACCGTGCTATCCCTACACTACTGCCATGCTATCCTAAATTTTGTTGCACAGTGCTAGTGCCCTTTAGACTGGGTATAGTTAACTGTCATATTTCAACCACTGGGCTACTTAAAACATTTAAGTACTAACATGGAAGCAGGTTGATACAAAATCAGGTATTACAAGCACCATGAGAATATCCACAAGTTCAAGAAATGTCTGCAAGATTTTTATTATTTCAAGGAAATTCCAGACTCCCAACTATCTTATCCACTTCTCTATAGCAAGCATCTCCGAGCTCTGGAGGCCAGTCAACTGCACTATGGTAGACCTTTTCACACACTCATATCACACACTGCTTGCTTGACTCTGCCGACTTATATGCCTATAGTAACTCCTCCTTTGGCTGGGGGTCCTCTTCATCCTACTCTTTGCACTCTATACATCTTCGAGCCTCTTTCATGTCTTGCCAAAAGAAACCTACATCATGAGCTTGACAAGTACCTTAAAGGAGTAGAAAAAACAATAGCCAGGGAAATTAATAATCACCATCTGTGCTGACTCCAAGTAATACACCCACCATCCAAGCATGTCCTCCTTGCAGCTATTTTCCTCATTCTTCTCCGGGTCTATTTCTGTGAGGGTCATGCCATCCAACATCATTTTCAGATAGAACAAAAAGCATTCCAAAGTCTTTTGGGTATGCCATAGATTCATAGTAGATGGATCGGTGTACAGAGTTTTGGGGCTCGATTTCATAATGGGCTCTTAGTTGTGTCTGCACTACACTTAAATAGGGAGAGAGTTCATTGAGCCCGACCTTCTCATTCTTCAGTCTCATGTTAGTTGTCTAATCTAAATCTTTTGTCTCACATTAGTTGTCTAATTGAAATCTTTCATGGTACAATAGTTCACTAATCGAAATCTTTCAGTCTCACATTAGTGATCTAATTGAAATCTTTCGTCTCACATTATGTGTCAAATCAAATCTTTCGTCTCATTATTATCACTGCGTTGGTGTGGATCAAATCAAAGGACACTATCTAGTCACTTAGCTGAGAAAACATTGCCCAAGTAAACTCTAAAGAAGATTAAGAATTCAATAGATTACACATAGATTACATAGATTACAAGCTCAAAGACTCCTTTCCTTCATGCCGCTTCCTTTTTCCTTGATTTGAGCTTCCTGGTTGCAGGCTCAGCCCTTTTTTCTCCTTTCTGGAGGGGGATGGTTCCTCCCGTCAGGTTCGGTCTTGGCCTCCTTCAATTTGAGCTCCTTGTCTTTAAGATCTTTTGCCCAAATGGCAAATTGAGCTGCAACATCTACTTTCTTGTTGCAGATAGTTGTAGCAGGCAAGCACATTTGATTTGTCCATGACCTAGGCAATGGAAAATGGCATTCTCTACATAGCAATTTTGTATGCACCCACACTCCAAATCAAAAAACATGCACAAGGTGGTAGCATGCGGGCAATCAGATACAACAGTCATCTATGATGGGGGTATGGTAAACCATGCATTTCGGGCCCTGCTGCATAGTAGGATAGGCATCCTATTTAACTATTGCGGCCATCAATACCACACTCTTGCTCTGTACATGATGAAGTTGCTTCTTGATTCCTTCCTCCCTCATCCTAAGGCTGCGGATGTCCTCCTTCATCTCCTTAACTTTTTGCTCACTCTGTGCAACAGCTTCATCAGAATCCCTCAGCATTTGTTGAACTTTCATAAATTCCTAAAAAACTTCTTCATGGCCAGTTTCCAAGACTTCCACTCTAGTTTGGAAATATCACAGGGCGACGGACTACTTTTCAGAACTGTCGAAAACCACGGCAAGCTTGTGCAAACATCTACCGTGGATCTTCTTGAAGGGTATTGTAGCTTTCTCTTTGGAATTCAACAATGTTTCAAAAAAACAACCCTCACAAATGGCTGGTGCAAATTTCTCCACCACGGTAGTTGGAACTTGCTTCACCGTGGTGGTTGCTCTCTGCATCCTTCCTAGCCTGGGGAACTGCCTCGTTGTCTTCTCCACCCCAGCTACTCTCTATCCCATTCTTCCTAGCCTCGAAGCTCTCTCACAGTTCCTGCATCACCTTTCTGGTTTCAACATTCTCCCTTTTTAGCTCCTCCATCACCTGGTCTTTTTCAATGTTCAATGAGTTCTGCATCTTGTAGAGCCATTTGTAAAGACCCTCCTTTTTGTCTCTCTGATCTTCAAGATCCTTTTGCATATTTTCTAGCTCCTTGTTTGCCATGTCCCCTTCATTTCTCACTTCTTCGAGCCTATCTCGGAGCTTCTTCATGTGCTTCTCTGCTTCTTCTCTTCTATGCCTTTTTATGTCGACCAATTTTGTGGTGGCCTCAGCTTGGCTCTTGTGCCTCCTCTACCTTGGCATCTACACCTTCCCTGAGACTCAAGTTGCACTGCCTTTGCTACATCGGTGGCTTTCTCTTGTAGAAAATTCACCTTCTGAGACATCTTCTTCTCGTATTGCTCAAAAATCCCTTTGAGGGTGGATGCCATCAGGTGCATTGCAACTCTAGCAGATTGAGATGACAATTTGGGTTTGCCATCCATGCAATTCTTTAGGTTGGTTATCACGCTCTTGGAGATCGCCCTTGAGAAAGATACATCACGTCCTTTCAGTTGCGCTACTACTGCTTGAACCTGCTAGAACTTGCAAGTTCTTCTCGTATTAGGAAAGAAGTGAATTGTCTTCTTTAGTACATCTTGGAGGTCTATTGGCAAGATCAAAATCTTGATTCCACCATCTTTACTAATCTGAGTGTTAGGGTATACATCTAGAACATCCTATCTCTTCCACTGCTTCTCGAAAAAGTGTCCTTGCGTACTGCCTCCAGAAATTCATAGAGCCTTTTCAATCATGCTTTCACTGATGGTAATCTTGTAACCTTGATAGACTAGTTGCCCCTCCTACACCATCCTGGTGAAGTTTTGGAGAGCATCCAAATTGGGCTTTTGAATAGCCAGAGAGGAGCTCCCATATGTCACGATTTCAAGATTAGGGGAGGAGGGGCTCTGGCACTGTGCTATAGAGGGGGAGGAAAGATTGTGTGAGGAGCTCTTGGACTATATAGGGTCCATTATGAGAGGGGATAGAAGTTGTAGGAAGAGTGCAAGGAAGAAAGAAATGGCCAAGAGGGATAGAAGATGAAGCAGTGAAGGAAATGGAATAGTGGAGGCTTGAGATTGCAAGGGAGAACGAAATGTTCGAGAGGGATATAAGAGGAAACGGTTAAGGGAATGGAATAGCCGACTACACTGTCAAAGTGAGAGTCACCATGGTGGTTGTAGCCCGACTACTGTCAAGGTGAGAGCCACCATGGTGGTTGGCCCGAATTTCAAATAATTCAAGGAGGAAGTATTGACTTGCATGGTAATGATTAGAGGTGGTGGCATTTAAGATTCCCAGCCACGTCTGTGGTGGCAGCTAAGATCCATTGGGCTGTCAATTAATTACCAGCCACCACAGTGGCCCTCAATTACTCAGCTTCCAGTTACCACCACAGGGCTTGCATGCATGCTTACTATGAGTACAATAAATTATGGTAATGATGTAAGAAAATAATACAACGTCTGTGCTCAACAGATAACAGGATCTCGTATGCAAGAGAGAAAACAAGATAGTATGGAGAATCAAAAGTTTGATTACTATAGAACTGATACAATAGATGGCGTTGCCTCCCAACCGTGCGCTCCTGTGAGAGAAGCTTCGATGGCGTGCTAGAAACAGTAGAAGACGGAGGTTGGATGCTAAGGAATTAGGGTTGCTATAGCCAGTGATGAAATGGGCTTCATGGGCTTGCTCTTATATAGCCACCAATTGTAGTCAGTTAGGCTCAATGGGGTGACCGACCCAGTCTGCCCAAAATGGTCGATTGGGGGTCGGTCCCAAAATAGGCCACCGACCATACGATAGAACTGGTGTGCAAAACAAAGCAACTAACCTACAATCTCCATTTGGCCCAGAGCCATCCAGGATCATCTAAGGCTCCAAACGGGCCCCGTAACCCGAGAGTGGGCTGCCCCGGGAAATGCTCCATCTACCCTCAATGCGGTCAGTCAAGGGATGCCTTCCCACACTTGCATGTAGCCTAGTTGGTAGTGTGCCAACTCTATCTGAAGCCATCTAGCCATCAAGCCACACATGGCCCCCATCTGGTGTCCAAACCAGGACCTACCGGATAATCGAGCTACTCAAATGCCTTCTTCTCATATGGGGGGCTTGCAAGTAGAGTTAGCTGGTTCTCGTGTAGTTACACGAGAGTGGATCATTGATATCTAACACCCCCCCTCAATGTCCACCTGCAAGTGAGCTTACTTTTTCGGCCCAATGTCAAGTCGATGAAGATGCCTCTCTAGCAAGTCTCTTCCAAGAGCCTTCGTGAAGATGTCCGTAGCATTCTCTATAGTTGAACAGTACACCAAGTCGACCTCCCTGCCATGCAACTCTGATTGTCACATGATAACTGTGTAGGCGTGTTCTGCATTGCACCCATGTCCCCCAAAATCCTCCTCAACCACACTGCCTCGCAAGAAGCAAAGCATGCAGATTTGTACTCGGCCTCGATAGAAGAAAGAGCAACTGTGGGTTGCTTCTTGCTGACCCATGACACAACTCCAGATCCAAGTGAGAAACAGTACCCTATCACTGATCTCTTGCTATCCACGTCTCCTGCCCAATCCGAGTCATAGAATTCGGTCAAGATGTTGCCCTTGGTATAAGTGATGCCATAATCAAGTGTGCCTTTGATGTATTTTAGCACCCGCATCCCTGCCCTCCAATGGTTCTCCCGGGGCTTATTGGAAAACCTGCTTAGTACATCAATCGCAAAACTAATGTTCGACCGTGTGTTGCACAGGTAAATCAAGCTGCCCACAAGCCTTCTGTACTCCGCTTCGTCCACCAGTGGTGATGAATCCTCGTTTGAGAGCTTCACGTCAACCTCCATAGGGGTACCAACTGTCTTGCACTCAGCCATGCCAAATGCCTTCAGTATCTCTCCAGCATACTTCAGCTGTGAAATGATCTGTTTCGGCTCCTGCCAAACTTCGATCCCCAAACAGAAATGCATCAGTCCGAGGTCTGTCATTTCAAACTCTCTTCCTAGCAAATGCTTCGTCTATGAGATCTTCTCTTCATGGTTCCCTGTTATGACAAGGTCATCCACATAAAGGACCACGATCATACACCTGCCTCCTTCTTTGAAGATATACAAATTTGCATCAGATGGGCTCCTCCTCAACTTGTTTTGCAGAAAGTAGGCATCAATTCGCTGGTACCACGCTCACGGGGCCTGTTTCAACTCATAAAGTGCCTTCTTTAGTTTGCAGACTTTACCTTCTGAACCGGGGATCTCAAAACGTGGTGGGTGTTCCACGTATACCTCCTCCTTGAGATCTCCATTCAGAAAGGTAGATTTCACATCCATCTGAAACACGGGCCAACTTTCCTTGGCAGCTAAAGCCAAAACATTGTGAATTGTGGTTAGTCAAGCTGTGGGAGCAAAAGTATCTTAATAATCAAAACCATGTACCTGTGCAAATTCTTTTGCCATGAGCCGAGCCTTGTACTTATCCAACGTGCCGTTGGACTTGTACTTGGTCTTGTATACCCACTTGGTTCCGATTACCTTGCGTTTTGGTGGTCGATCCACAAGGTCCCAAGTGTTGTTCTTCATTATGGAGCCATACTCCGATTGCATAGCCTCCATCCACCTATCATCGCCCTGTGCCTCTTCAAGACACTTGGGTTCATCAGCACTCTCACATGCATAAGCATAAGCATGAGATATGTCTCCTCTTATGTTTATGCTTATGCATTGCTCATCAGCACTCTCACATGCATAAGCATAAGCATGAGATATGTCTCCTCTTATGTTTATGCTTATGCATTGCTCATGCATAAGCATGAGCATATGTCTCCTTCTACTTCTCCTTCTCCTTCTCCTCTTTTCCTCTTTCCCATCTTTGAATCTCTTTTCCTCTTTTCCTCCCTCTTTTCCCTCCTCTTTCCCCTCTTTCATGCTCATGCATAAGCATAAGCATAAGCATGAGCATGTGTCTCATTCTCTTATGCTTATGCTTATGCTTATGCATGAGCATATGTCTCCTCTTATGCATAAGCATAAGCATAAGCATATGTCTTCTTCTCTTATGCTCATGCATAAGCATAAGTATGAGCATATGTCTCCTTCTCTTATGCTTATGCTTATGCTTATGCATGAGCATGCATAAACATAAGCATAAGCATAAGAGAAGGAGACATATGCTCATGCTCCTTCTCCTTCTCCTTCTCCTCTTTTCCTCTTTCCCCTCTTTGAATCTCTTTTCCTCTTTTCCTCCCTCTTTCCCCCCCTCTTTCCCCTCTTTCATGCTCATGCTCTTATGCTCATGCATAAGCATAAGCATAAGCATGAGCATATGTCTCCTTCTCTTATGCTCATGCATAAGCATAAGCATGAGCATATGTCTCATTCTCTTATGCTTATGCTTATGCTTATGCATGAGCATATGTCTCCTTTTATGCATAAGACAAGGAGACATATGCTCATGCTTATGCTTATGCATGAGCATAAGAGAAGGAGACATGCTCATGCTTATGCTTATGCTTATGCATGCTTATGCTCATGCTCATGCTTATGCTTATGCTTATGCATGAGCATATGTCTCCTTTTATGCATAAGAGAAGGAGACATATGCTCATGCTTATGCTTATGCATGAGCATAAGAGAGGGAGACATATGCTCATGCATAAGCATGAGCATATGTCTCCTTCTCCTTCTCCTTCTCCTCTTTTCCTCTTTCCCCTCTTTAAATCTCTTTTCCTCTTTTCCTCCCTCTTTTCCCCCCTCTTTCCCCTCTTTCATGCTCATGCTCTTATGCTCATGCATAAGCATAAGCATAAGCATGAGCATATGTCTCTTTCTCTTATGCTCATGCATAAACATAAGCATGAGCATATGTCTCCTTCTCTTATGCTTATGCTTATGCTTATGCTTATGCATGAGCATATGTCTCCCTCTTTCAATCTCTTTTTCACTTTCCCTCCCTCTTTTCCGTCTTTCAATCTCCTTTTTTCCTTCTCTCTTTCCCCCCCTCTTTTCCCTCTTTCAATCTCTCTTTCCTTCTCCTCTTTTCCTCCTTTCCTCTCTCCTTCCCCCCCTCTTTTCCCTATTTTCCTTCTCTCATGAGCATGTCTCATTTTCCTCTTTCGATCATAAGAATATGTATTTGCCTATGCCTATGCTTATGTTTGTTTTTTGTTTTTTGTTTTTGTGTTTGTATCTATGTTAGACATGGGATCACGTCGCATGTCTGACGAGTACGGACAGCCTCGTAGGAGGAGACATCACGATCTCTATGGATTCCTTTCAGGCGACACCTGAGGGGACTACCCCTAGTTCGACTCCTCTCGGACATAGCACTGCGACTACCCCTGGTCTGACTCCTCTCGGACCTAGCACTACAACTACCCGTGGTCTAACTCCTCTCAGATGTAGCACTATGTCTACCCCTTGAGGAACTCCTTTGCTAGTAGCACATGGCTTTGTATGGAGTCCCGACGAGTTTGTAGCGTAGATGACCAATGAGGAGGCAGCAAGATTCTTCTCTCTGCTATCTCAGAGGACCTCAACAATTCCCTCTCCTACACTGACGGTTGGACCTACTGCCCAGCCATCCCCTCTTGCCCCTTCGATCGAGGGGTCATTACCTGTGCATGCCTATCGTAAGGGAAGGAAGAGTAGGAGGGATCACTTATGTTGTACTGACTCGGGAGATGTAGACGAGTCAGCACACTCACATCCCTACAGGTCTCCACTTGGTCCTGAGACACAGTATCAATCAGGTCCCTTGCCCTCTCCTACTCCCACTGCTACTCCTCGCTCTGGAAGCGCTCGCATAGCTTCTACTCCTTCTGACTCTACCACTACCATCAATCCTCCTTACCCAGTCGAGGACCTCTCCTATCAAATCACGGCTGTCGAAGAGATAATAGAAGATAGAAAGGGCAAAGTAGTGATGGCTACCATGAGGCGGTTGATGCGCCATCACTTCAAGAGCGGCATTACTACCGATTAGCGGTATCAAGATGACCAAAAGAAGCAGGCAGTCATCGATGAATTATAACAAAAATACCCTAACCCACCAAATTGGGAGTTTAATAAGAATTATATGCGAGAGTGCATGGGTTTGGTCTTGAAGCATCATAGATCAACCTTGCATACTTCCATCGCAAAGCGGATGGCTACTAAAGCCAGCTGGGCAGACAAAGCTGATTGGAAGTTCTTCAAGAACCAGAATAGGGACCATCCCAAAATGTTCGAGGGTCAGAAAAGGGCTGCGAGGAGACAGTTGGACACCGTAGGTACTTCGCACTTTGGTGCTGGCAGACGGTTGGCATTTGAGGAAACCGTGGTAAGTCTAGTTCTTCTCATTTAATGTATTGTTCTATTTGTTTTACTACATATTACATGCACTTTTTCTAACTCTCGTAAATTGGATCCACAGCAAGCTATGATGGGTCGTCTTCCTACAGATGTAGAGATGCGACGCGCATTTCGCATAGGAATAAAGCCATGGTTTATTGAGCAAGAGGAAATAGCAGCAACGGTCGATTGGGCTGAGGTGGCTGCTTGCATAGTATAAGTCTACTCCTACTTGTAATCTCACTTTTTAAATTGTTTTATTCTTTAAGTTTCAATCTAATTTTCAATTTATATGGTTCACTCTTAGGGTGAAAGCTTGAGCGTCCCATCACTGGAGGCGAGCGATCACCAGGGCCAGGGATCAGATGCATGTGAGGAGGGTCAGGGAGAAGGCACAGCTCACAAGGACCAAGGATCAGGCCAAGAAGATGAGGATGAGGACGACGACGATGAGGACGATTCGAATGAGTAGTAGTAGTAGTAGCAATTTGCATATACTTTGCCATGTATATCATTTTGTATATCGGCTTATTTGAGCGATTTTGTATCACCCTTTTCGAAAGGGTAATTTTGTAACAAACAATGTTGTATATGTTTGAGATGTATATGCTTTTGTTGGTCGATCATTTCATTTAAGCGATTTTGTATCACCCTTTTCACAAGGGAAATTTTGTAATAAAAAACTTTTTTTTGTAATT
The DNA here is from genome assembly GCF_047967505.1 of Dipteris shenzhenensis. Classification (NCBI taxonomy): domain Eukaryota; kingdom Viridiplantae; phylum Streptophyta; class Polypodiopsida; order Gleicheniales; family Dipteridaceae; genus Dipteris; species Dipteris shenzhenensis. The sequence continues at coordinate 37,594,687 of NC_141625.1, forward strand.
ATTTAAAAAAAACATTAGTGGGGCAAAACAGGGCTTGCTATGGCCCTATTTAGCTCCACTAATGCTTTTTTTTTAGTTCTATTAATCGTCGCTATATAGCGATGTTTACCAGTGTCGCTATATAGCGACGATTATCAGTGTCGCTATATAGCGATGCTTAACAGCATCGCTATATAGCGACGCTTTATAGTGACTGTTCTTTTTCGATGCTTTTAACGACTTTAATAACAACATTTGCGCTCGTTTTTAAAAAAAATTTGATGTAAAAAACGTCAGTATTTTCATCGGAAAAGGGCCTATGCCTTGTAGTGAGTTTGTCTATTGATGTTGAAGAGGGAGATGTCAAGAATGTGAATGTCACATCACAATGGACTCTGAGGGATGTGCAAGAACACCTATTGGTCATGGAGGATGGCATGTCAGAGTCCTTCTACTTTACCTTAAATGGTGGTAAGATCAGCCGCCGTGTGGAGAAGTGCATGCATAGTGCCAATTTCATTTCTCTTGCAACTTTGAAGATTGCTAACAATGTATTTGACTAGTGCAGCATTTAATTTTTATCTATCAAATCCTAGTTATTGCTTCAAAAGATGATGGACAATTAAATTAAAATGATATTTCTTTTAATGTTTTCTCCTTTCAGTTCATGGTGGTAAATGTTTTTCAAAAAATTTGGGGATTTAATGATTAATTTTAATTTTTAGGGTTTTGATATATATTAAGGGGTAAGAGCCCTTTTTACATCACATTCTCACTTTCACATTTAGAGAGCCATAGAAACTCCCGCCGTCCTCAGAAGTTACTCCCTATATCACAACTGCTATTTGCCATGAATTCAGCTAGAACTGCATTTCATGACCTCATCTCACGAATTGCATTTGCAGATCATGAGGAAGAGCTATTTTTAGTGTTTGATAGGACTTTAGATGTCCTAGGCAATATATGCGAGCCAAGGATAACTTCTCAGATCTCATCCTTTACATGCAAGATAATTTCTCAAATTTTTCCTATACACTTGACCACACTTCAAAGAGATGGGTATACACTTGACCACACTTCAAAGAGATGGGTTCCCATAGATTACATAAAGTATCTGTTCATAGAGGAACCCAAGTTTGTAAAGTGCTTGGCCTGCTTTTGGGACAACCTTACAGATGAAGGGTTTAGGAAAGTCGAAGTTCAAGACATCCTAGATGCAGGGATCATAGGAAGTACAGGCACCAAATTCCTTTCATGGGAGATGACATTCATCTTCCTTCTCCAAGAAGGAAATTTAGAGGAAGAAGCCTCATCGTCTAGCACCCCCTCTATTAGAACTACTGATCTGGTCATCCCTAGACTAGACTCGGACATCTACATGGAAGAGAGTCTTGATGATCCAATAGAGGAGATGGAAGTAGCTCAAGCATTGAGCCTACTTTAAGAGCCCCCAGTAGAGCAAAGTAGAGCAAGAATCTGCATCGGAGACCGTTGACCTAGACTTAGAATTATGGTCCTTGTCCCCCCTCATCATCGATGGAGAAGAGACGTATTCCTCCATGACATAGAGATTCTTTTTGGACTACGAGAGGATGAGGCACTCAGAGTCCTATCAGGATTCGATGTTGACACAAGTGTCAAAGATCCCGGGGTTTTAGGTACTAAAGACCAGACAATGGAAGACTTTCTCTTGACGATGCTAGTTTCAATGGAGGGATGCAAACATGTCCGTATACGATGCACAACCCTCTCATGCAGAAGCTTCCACCTCCAACACAGGTCAGGAGAAAGCATCCAGCTCCCAAATGGAACATCACACATCACTTGGTTCCATCAACATTGCAAATGAGGAAGGGATAGAAGCCGATGATGCTGTAGTGGTAAGTTCAAAATCTCGTGCTACCAAAGACATAGCCATTGCCGTCAATGCCCTGCCATGAATGGTCGATGTACTTTCTCTCGATGCACTCGAACTAGCCAAGAAGAAAGATAGCCTGTGCCATGAATGTTCGATGTACTATTCAAAAATTTTGGACTTTCTCTCCTGGTTTGGACTTTCTTTTGGAGCATATCCTCTCCACTCAACTTCACTTAGTGAGCTCAAAAATTGGGTTTTTTAGAGCACTAAATGGGTCACTTATATAAAATATGGCCTTATTAAGCTAAAAAGTCAAGTGGTGACCTCTAATTAAAAAGATATGGATCAATGAAGCTATAATTCCCAAACTTGTGCATGGTACCCCCATCCAATAACTATAATAATAATAACAATAGTCTCCTAACTCCAGTTCAATTTTAACACTATACTGATAAAGTGAAAATATGACACCATATGAAAAGAGTTTGCTGAATTCAACAAATAAGTGGTGTATAGATACACCATTAAAAAAAAAAAAGAGTTTGTTGAATTCAATATATAAGTGGTGTATAGATACACCCTTTTTCTGAAAAACAAAGCATATAATACATTATCTTATTGGTGGTGTATAGATCTATACACCATTTGTATGGGAAAAAAATACAAAACATTATCTTATGCATCTGAATCTTGTTCAAAGTCATCAGAGTCATGTAATGTATTTGCACTTGATGGTTCAAGTCTTGCCAAATGATGTTTAATATGGACACGACTTGGATCAGGGATTGTGACACATTTTTCAACATTGTATCCATGCTTCTTTTTAAAACTTTGTGTCCTCGATTTCCAGCAATGAATAATGCTACTGACTTCCACCTCTGTTAATCCCTCATTATTTGGAACCCATTCATGTTTCTTTTGCAAGCATCCCTCATAGAGTTGTTTTATCGTATATCTTCTCGGGACCTTTCTTATTGCTTTCATGATTGATGTACAACAACTTGGCTACTATCATGGTCATGCAAACTATCAATCCATACATCACAAAAGATTCGGTATCCATGTACTAATACTCCATACAAGTGTGTTTTTAGTCCATGTTTTCCCTCTAATGCCGGTGGGATATGTCTATATCATGGCAAAGTTATTGTATTCTGGTCCATGCCATCAATGGTGATGCACATGGACTTATCGACATGTGAAATAGCTTCCTCTCTCCAAGAAGCATACAACTTTCGAGCATCCACCAGCACATGATGTAAATGGATTGATTGCCATTTAATATATCTTCCTCGCTGCTGCTCACATTTACTATGTTCAATGGCATTTTTTAATTCATCACATGTCTTACATTTTGACATCCTTTGCTTTGATGGTGACTTGACATGGCAAAAATCTCTATGCCAAATTTTGTAAAAGGTTGACCGTGAAATCATGCTCTCATCTCTGTCTTGTAAAGTTTTATTGATAGTTTCTAGGACGACCTTCTTTGTCATTCCCAAAGGAAGATGTTGTTGACATTCGACACGTCCATCTAGCATTGTTTGTTGAAGATGAGGCTGTGGTAATGCATGGTCTTCGAGAACTTGCTTTAATGTTGTGGTTGCATTTATAGTGCTTCCATGGCATTTAAGCTTGTAGGTATTTCCATGAATTGTATGAACCACTTTTTCTTTCACCTCTGCCCAGATGGTCCAGTATGTGCCATGTGATAGTCCAGTTAATCATTGATATCCTCGATTGCAAATGGGTCTCCCATTAACCATGGGTTTCAATCTAGGTTTACAGTGTCTTGTGCTCAAATCTTGATTAGTGCCTTGATGAAGAAAGCATGAAAACTCTTGAAGAATATAGTTATGTCTGTTAGGCACTGTCTTACTCCAAATACCAAGGCGTATGGCTGCACAATCATCTTTCCCAACTTTTCTAATGCAAAGTCTCTTGCAACAAGCTTGCATAAGCATCCTTTCCATATTCTCCTCGGATAACATTACATGTCTCTTTGATTCTAGAATTAATGCCATGATTCTTTGCCTCTTCACACTCACATACTTTCTTTTTGTAAATAGTGTCTTGCGTTTTCTAGTTGTAAGCCCATTGAACCTCGAATCCATTTCCCTTGAATCTTCATCTCTATAATCAAATGCTGTGTGGGCTTGAGAATTATTTGATACCTTATAATATCTTGGAAATGGCAATCTGGTAGACATGTTCATTGATGTCAATTTGTTACCAATGCCTCTTGAATTTTGTGGTTGAACTCTTTCTCCTTCGTAACTCAAGATTCTCCCATCTATATTCTCTGGCATGCTAGCAACAATATTACGAACAACATGACAAGTCTCAGATTCTCTGCCCCTTTTGCCCTGCATTCGAGTGGTAACATCATGATCATTGTCACTAATATCATTAATTATTGTTATTGCATATACTTATCCCATCAATCTTTGCATGTATTTTTCTTTGTGGTCCCATCTTATTATTATCAACACAAGACAAGTCTTCTATACCAGTAAGCATGTTTGAGTCACTTGCAATACAAGACAAGTCTTCTATACCAGTGATCCTGTTCGAGTCACTTGCAACACAGGACAAGTCTTCTATACCAGTGAGCCTGTTCGAGTCACTTGCAACACAAGACAAGTCTTCTATACTAGTGAGCCTGTTTGAGTCACTTGCAACACAAGACAAGTCTTCTATACTAGTGAGTATATTTGAGTCACTTGCAACACAAGAAACCTTTTCTACATCAACATCTATTACTATAATGTCCTCAATACATGTGAGCATGCCACTATGATACTCTCGATCAATACTATATCTTCTTATCAATTTGGATCCCATTTGTGTTATAGTCCTTTTCTTCTGATAATATTATGTTGTGTCTTCCATGACATTAAAGGAAATTGTCTTGGGCAAACTTGATTTCAAGAAAGCTAACCCCCATTTACAAGTACTATGAACTTGTAGATGAGACATAGTATTATGGATGTCTAGATGTGAAGTACTATCCATTGCATTTTGAATGACACATGCACTAATCAACTTAATTATCTCCACTATACAGAGAAAACTCTGAGCATAGCCCTTAAAATTGCCAATTGCTAAAACTTCTCTAGAGCAAGATAACATCTCTACTTTTTCCCCCTCAAAATAAGTTTTCTTGATATCTTAAAAGTATGTCTTTGGAACAATTTTGTCTTGGTTCCAGAGTGTTCTGTGTGCTTGCATATCAAATATATCACATTGTAAGATATCTCCCAATGTTTCAAAGTCTCCATGTGGATATTTTAAATGTACTTCAGGATTTACAACGTTGGTGATTATCACTACACATCTTCTCTCACCACAACATTGGAAATGACACACATTCATAGAATCAAGACTATGAATTCGATCCAAAAGCCACCACTTCATTCTTCTTATATAACACCACATCCATACCCTCTGTTAGGGCGAATACATGTTTTATGTACAAAAATAGATTAGCAACTCAAAAAAAGACATAATAAATAATCATTGAGCTTATTATTACTTAATAACTTTTATATCAAAACTAGAAGAGAAGGCATTAAACCTAAACCCTACATTCTAAACTTTAAACAATTAATACCAAAACATCTTAACCACCGTAAATCCTAAACTTTAAACATTTAATTCCTAAACCCTAAATCCTAAACTCCTAAACAATAAATCCTAAACCCTAAACCCTAAACTCTAAATCCTAAACCCTAATTCCTAAGTCCTAAATCCTAAACCCTAAACCCTAGCCCTTAAATACAACCAAAATTTAATGAATTTTTTTGATTTGTGCAACAGGTTGGATATATCCCCCAACATGTTGCTCAAGCAATAGGTTGGAGGATAACCTATTGCACAAATCAAAAAAATTGCAAAAATCAAGAATTTTCTTGATTTGTGCAACAGATTGGAAATACAACAGGTTGGGGGATATATCCAACCTGTTCCACAAGTCAAGAATTTTCTTGATTTGTGCAACAGGTTGGATTGAGCAACAGGTTGGGGGATATATCCAACCTGTTGCACAAATCAAGAAAATTCTTGACTTGTGGAACAGGTTGATATATTGAGTAACAGGTTGGGGGGTATATCAACCTGTTGCACAAATCAAGAAAATTCTTGACTTGTAGAACAAGTTGTATATATCCCCCAACCTATTGCTTGAGCAATAGGTTGGGGGATATATCCAATCTGTTGCACAAATCAAGAAAATTATTGATTTGTGCAACAGGTTGGATATCCCCCAACCTATTGCTCAAGCAACAGGTTGGGGGTGCGCCCCCAACCGTGTTGCACAAATCAAGAAATTTATTGATTTGTGCAACAGGTTGGATATCCCCCAATCTGTTGCTCAAGTTGGGGAAGAAGAAGCTGAAGATGATGTGCAAGCCCTCCAACTGTTGACATTTGTCATGGCATTCTCGTTTGCCTTGATGAACAACCCCATGTAGCACTGTGTCTCTAACCCTCGCTTGTAAAGATGGATGCGATATCATGAGGGTTGGTCCTTTTAAGATTGTCTATGAGCTATTCTATGCTGAAGATTCTTCCGTGTAGTATTTAACAATACACCAGTCACACCCTACCCTGCCTATGTGTGCTTTGTGGATGTATCTTCACCTGATTTTCAGTTCAAGCTACCTCTTTCCATTGTTTGCCAATAGATAAGCCTCATTTCGACTCTCTCTTTTCCATTTTTCAAGCATGGCTGACATTCCCATGTTCTGTGGATGGGTTGAAGAAAATCCAAATGAGTATCTTGTGGCCTTCAAGCATCATTGTATTTCTCTGAACTTTCTTACTGAAGATAGATGGCTGTTGGTTCTTCCCACATTTCTAGATGGTTTGGCTCAAGTGTGGTATGAGAAGCAGGCCGACGACATTTGCCAAAGCTAGCCAACGTTAACAGCAGTGATGATTGAGTATTTCGACAAAGAAGAGGAGCCGAAGAATGTGTACATATAGGTGGCAAACTTGAAGCAGTTAGAAGGTGAGACGGCACGTCGATATGTGGATCGAGCGGCCGTGCTCCTAGACCGTTTAATTGCCACGCAGGAGGACAATGCCAGATTTCAAGCTGGAATGACTTAGCATGTGCTGGGCTACCTTGTAGTAGGAGCAAGTGACAAATTCTGCCTCAAGCTTAAATGGGAGAATCCAGAAACTATGGTGCTAGCACATGAGATTGCTCAAAAGTTTGATAAAGTTCAGTCTGACCCTGCTTCAAAGAAGACAATTGTCCCTTCGCAACCCCCTCAATTCTTACCACAATGACTTGGGGGGTCTAACTCAGGGGCATACCCCCACCCCTCATCAGGGATGTATCTACTGCCTCCACCTCAAATGTATGGTCCTCCCTTAGATGCTTACCCTCAACAAGGAGTATATTCTCAACCTCCGCCTGGAAGATTTCCCAAGCCTGCCCATGAACCCCCCTCCTTCCTACTCCCCCTGCCCCTCCTGCTAAGGAACTCGGAATTAATGACCTAGCCAAGGCCCTGAATGATCTTCGACTTGAGATGGTGGGCATCAGAAATCAAGCCAATCGCCCTCCAAGAGAACGTGCCAATGAACTGTGTGCTACGAGTGCCACCAGAAGGGTCATTATCGCATGGAATGTCCCAATATTCAAGGGTTAATCTTCTAAGTGAATCACGCACTAAGGATTCTGACATAGAGATCCTTGACCTCGAGAAAAGAAGTCGTACCACCTCGGACCCCTCTCCAAACTGTGGACCCCTCTCCAAACCGTGGACCGGGCCACCCCAGGAAGAAGGTGTCCTTCTTAAGCTCCATATCCTCTACTGCCACTAGTCCAAGCATGCATCTAAGTGTGGTCATCTTCACAACCGGAGAGAATATCTCATCAAAGTCCACACCCTTCTCTTGCTTGAACCCTTTAGCAACCAAACGGGCCTTGTACCTAGGCACATCATCACCTGTGACCTTCATTTTGTAGACCCATTTACATGGCAATGCTTTCTTTCCATGTGGCAAAGAAACCAAGTCCCAAGTCTTATTCTTCATAAGTGAACTCATCTCTGATTGCATAGCATACTCCCACTTGCGTTGATCCTCACGGATCATAGCCTCTCTATAGCAAGAAGGCTCCCCGCAATCAGTAAGCATCACATAGTCTACCCCTGGAACAAACCTATCAGGCAGTCTAGACACTCTAGATGATCTTCTCAAGGGCATTTCAGCTTGCTGTCCCACTTGCATATCAGCCACATTTGGCTCATCATTTCCACCAATAGATGATCCATCATCTACCCTTGATTGTATACCTGTGGGAGTACTTGGTTGTACCATTTCTTGCACATTTGGTGCATGGACAGCTTGCTGTCTATCAACATATGTAGGTGGATTCACATCCTAGAAAGTGATTCTCCTCATTTCCACATCCCTCATGGGTGCCTTATGCATCTTCTTCTCATTGAAGACCACATCATGGCTGCGTATGATCGTCTTTGCTTCTGGATCCCAGAGACGATAGCCCATCTCTCCACTTTCACCATAACCTAGAAAGATGCATTTCCTAGACTTAGGATCTAGCTTCTTTTGAAGCTCTTTTGGCACATGTGCATATGCCTCACACCCAAATATACACAAATGAGAGTAAGAGGGCTTCTTTCCACTCCATGCCTATTCAGGAATACCACCATCCAAACTCTTACTAGGTGATCTATTGATCACATGCACTGCAGTCTTTATTGCCTCAGCGCAAAAACCACCAAAAAGACTTGCATTGGAAAGCATGCATTGCAACCTTTCTTGAATGGTACGGTTCATCTTTTCTGCAACTGGATTTTGCTCTGGAGTACGAGGGGATGTGAGCTCCCTCTTAATCCCACGTGTATCACAGAAATGCTGAAAGTCATGAGAGAGATACTCTCCACCATTGTCAGTCCGTAGGCATTTAAGCGTTCTACCTGACTGATTCTCAACCAAGGCCAGCCATTTCTGAAATACCTGGAACACATCACTCTTTCGAGCTATAGCATAAGCCCACACTTTCCTAGTTGCATCATCAATGAATGTCACATAGTATTCAGCCCCGCCTAATGACTGTGTAGGCATGGGACCGCGTACATCTGAATGCACCAAATCAAGCATTTCAAACTCTTTCTTTCCCCTTATTTTATGGGCTGATTTAGTCTGCTTCCCATAGAGACAGTGCTCACAAAATTCAAAATCAGAGAAACTCAAATGCGGTACATAACCCAAACGGCATAAGAGTTTCATTCCATTCTGGCTCATGTGCCCCAACCTGCAATGCCACAAAGAAGTGCTTGGCTGCTCGGTTATTGCAACAACATGATCAAATACCCCTGATACATGTAAGGGATACAAAGTCCCACACTTGGCACCCCTAGCCAAAAGCATAGAGCCCTTTTGAATTTTCCAACTTTGAAAGCCAAAAGTGGTGTGAAAACCAGCATCATCTAGCTGACCCACTGAAATAAGACTCTTGGTCAACTTAGGCACATGTCTCACATGTTTCAAAACAAATGCAGACCCATTTGCAAAAGAAAACTTTATGTCACCTGCTCCCACTATGTCACATGCATAGTCATTTCCAAGATGCACACAACCTGTCTTTCCACTATCATAAGTGGAGAACCATTCCCTATGGGGAGTAACATGGAATGAAGCACCAGAATCCAAAATCCAATCCTGGGAATATGCATCATCTGAAGTGGCAAGCAACTCTGCAGATAAACTAGACATGAAGAGAACGTCATTGTCACTATCATGTGTGACTGCATTGATCTCCTCGATCTTCACTTTTCCTTTGTCCTTCCTTGGACTCTCTTCCTTTTGATTTGCACCCCAATTTGCATTCTTTTTCTTATCCTTTTGCTCTCTTTTCAGCTTGTAGCAATCCTTTTTCATATGGCCCTTCTTGCCACAGTGGTAACACTTAATGTTTCGTGCCCTAGATTTGCTACGAGACTTCCCTCTTTCTTGGGACTTCCCCCTGAACTGTGATCTGCCCCTTTGCACATTTAAGGCTACATCCTGCTTGTTGCCATCCATAGACTTCCATCTAATCTCCTCGGCCAACAAGCTACCCACAACATCATCAAATTTCAGTACTCCACCAGGTGCAGAGTTACTGACAGCTGTACGGAAGGTATCCCATGAGGATGGCAATGAACATAAGAGAAATATTGCCTTAGTCTCCGCATCAAAATTCATTTTCTGAGCCTGAAGCTGGCTGAAAATAATATTGAATTCATTCAAGTGAGAAGCAATGGAGACCCCTTCCTTCATTTGCAGCTCAAACAACCTCTTCATGAGGTAAACTTTATTAGAGGCAGTTTCCTTTTCATAAGTGGCACATAGTTTCTTCCACAAATCTTCAGTAGTCTGCTCATTTACTACTGTGAAATAAACTGACTCTGCAAGATGAAGTCTAATAGTAGACTTTGCTAATGCATCCAACTCATTCCAATCATCCTCAGACATATTTGCAGGCTTAGCTTCAATCCCTACCAAGGGTTTAATCTGCTTCTTTTGAATAAGCACATCCCTTATTTGTTCTTTCCACAAAGAAAAGTTTGTCCCATCTACATATAGCTTCAAACACATCTTGTTGCACTTTCTCGATATGTTGTGCTTTGAAGGAAGCTTCGAGAGATTATTACAGCACACATGCACAGGCATTTGAACGAGGCCTAATATTGCATTGTCCTCTTTCCATCCGCACATTCGAGCAACTTGCCGATTGTGCAAGGGATCCAGCACCACTACTATGATCAGTTGCACTTTGTGAACAACTTTCCATAGTCGTTGATTGCTCGCTCGGGGTTTCAAGACCCATGATTCTTTCTTCAATTATAAGTTGAGATTGGTGACGTCAACTATTTTATCCACAATCATGTCTGCAGTGCCGATTGTCTGACCAAACAAGATGGCAATCACCCTCTCTCTCTCTCTCTCATAATGTTGGGAGGATCAAATTGTTTTATAAAATTATATTAATCATTTGGCTAGATAGAGTTGTATAAATACATCATTTATCCTATTTATAGTTCATCAATCTGAGCTATAGTTTGAGAGTTATGACCATGATCACATCTCCATGAAACCTTTTGCTAGTGAAAGGGTCCTAGAAAGATGCCAAATTTTATTTTTGAGTACACAATCAGATACAACACAAAACTACATCACATTTTATTTTTACAGCTCATTAATCCAAGCTACGGTTAGAGAGTTAGGAGCACTTTTGTTAACCATCATCACGATAACTTTCCATGGTTTTTGAAAGGTAACCTCCATTTATCATACCTCCCCTTGATGGAGGGGAGATGATGAGGTGAAGGTCAAGAGGGGGGGTGAAGTGGATGCTCCAAAAGAGAAGCGACACAAGTTGCAAAGGAGAAGGGCTAGTAATACATAGAGAGTTGATCTTAAATTAAGGTCTTAAAAATACCCATAAGATCCTTTTGTTGTCCAAAGGGTCTACTGGAACTTTTTCTTTGTTGTATTGTGCCTGATGAAATTAAAGCAAGTTTGGTGTGAAAAAATACCATAGGACCATTTGGTTGGCAAAAGGTCCTTTGTCCTTTTTTTGTTGCAATATGCCCCAAATTATTGAAAAGGAATTGCTCATAGGACCCTTCCAGTGGTAAAGATTCACTTGGACCATTTTAAAAACTAAATTTGTTGACTTATTTTTTATTTGAATGGGAAAAAAAAAAAGCTCATATGACCCTTTCATCCAATCTCATGGGCTTTTTAAAGACTGAAATTCATTTATTTATTTTCAATTTGAATGCATCCAAAAAAAGCTCAAATGACGCTTTTGCTAGCATGACTTATTTTTTACTAACTTAGAGCCTTAAAAACTTATGAAATTTTGGTTTATTCACTCTTTGGGCAACAAAAAATTTGGAAAGGATCCGAGAAGATATTTTCTCTTAGCCAAGATGTAGTCAAAAGTAGTATTTTGCATCCTTCTAGGACCCTTTTGCCAATGAAAGGGTCCATGGATATGTGACGAGCCTCAAACTGTAGCTCGGATTTGGTGAGATATAAAAAGAAAAAGTGATGTAATTTTTTTGATCCATCTAACAATGCAATCAAATATAATATTTCTTCAAGACTGCCAGTGAAAGGGTCCACGGAGACATGACGGTGGTGAAGAAATGGTCATAAATTTGGAACCATGGCTTGGAATGATGAGATGTAGTTTTTGTCACTCCATCTAACCATGCAGTTAAAAATAATATTTTTCATCCTTCTAACACCCTTTCGCCAGAGAAAGGGTTCATGGAGATGGGATAATGGTGAAAAATGGTCATAAGTCTCAAACCATAGCTCGGATTGACGAGCTATAAGCTTTTGCATCCTTCTAGGACCCTTTCTCTGGCAAAAGGGTCCATAGATATGTGACAAATGTAAAAAATGGGTCATAACTCTCAAATCATACCTCGGATGGCTAAGCTATAAAAGGAAAAAGTGATGCAAATTTTGTGCTCCATCTAACCATGCAGTTAAAAATAATATTTTGTGCTCCATCTAACAATGTAGTTAAAAATAAAATTTTGTGCTCCATCTAACCATGCAGTTAAAAATAATATTTTTCATCCTTCGAAGACCCTTTGTCTAGAGAAAGGGTCCATGGAGATGTGATGATGGTGACAAAATGGTCATAACTCTCAAAATGGTAGCTCGGATTGACGACCTATAAAAAGAAAAAAAATAAAATGTTTGTACTCTATCCAACCATGGAATCAAAAGTAAGTTTTTGCATACTTCTAGGACCCTTTCTCTAGCAAAAGCATCCCTAGAGATGTGATAAACATAAAAAATGGGTCATAACTCTCAAATCGTAGCTCGGATGGCTGAGCTGTAAAAATAAAAAGTGACATAATTTTTGTGCTCCATCTAACCATGCTGTTAAAAGTAATATTTTTCATCCTTCTAAGACCATTTCGCTAGAGAAAGGGTCCATGGAGATGTGATGATGGTGACAAAATGGTCAACTCTCAAACCATAGCTCGAATCGACGAGCTATAAAAAGAAAAAAGATGGAATTTTGGTGCTCTATCTAAACATGCAATCAAAAGTAATCAAAAGTAAGTTTTTACATTCTTCTAGGACCCTTTCTCTAGCAAAAGCGTCCATAGATATGTGATGAATGTAAAAAATGGGTCATAACTCTTAAATCATAGCTCGGATTGCTGAGCTGCAAAAAGAAAAAGTGATGTAATTTTTGTGCTCCATCTAACCATGCAGTTAAAATTAATATTTCTCATCCTTCTAATACCTTTTCTCCAGAGAAAGGGTCCATGGAGATGTGATGATGGTGAAAAAATGGTCATAACTCTCAAACCATAGCTCGGATTGACGAGCTGTAAATAGAAAAAAAGATGGAATTTTTTCGCTCTATATAACCACGCAATCAAAAGTAAGTTTTTGAATAAATAAAAAATATGTTATTTTTTTGTTTGATTTAGCCGTGAAATCAAAATTAAGTCTTTGCATCCTTCTAGTATCCCTTCGCTAATGAAAGGGTTAGTGGAATGTGATGAGAATTAAAAATGGTCATAACTCTCAAACCATAGCTTGGATTGATGAGATGTAAAAATATATAATTATAAAAATCTATCCAACCAAATGGTGAAAATAATCTTATAGGAAAAAAATTACCTCCCAACACAAAAAAAGATCTAGAGAGGGTTACATTCCAAATATGAGTATATGCATGGTGCACTAAGTATATACATAATGAAAAAGATAGATAGTATATACATGGTGCATTGCACCCTTTTGTTAGTGTGAAAGGGGTCATAGTGGCATCTATCTGAGAGCACTCATTTCATACAACCATTGGATTCCAAGAGACTCATATGCATTATAATTATTTCTCTTGATGCTATGCTAACAAGGATTTCATGGTGAAACATATTGTACCATTAGTACATTCTAGTAGGCTCATAAATTGCCCTTGCCACTATAAGATTAATGAAGTATTCAACATCCCTTTAAGTGGAAAAAGGGGTGACAAAGGGTTCATCCACCCAACCAATACAAGTCATGATGATAAAGCCCTACAGGAGGGGTTTCAAGGGTTAATAAACCCCTTTGCTAGCAAAACGGGTGCTAGGGTTGCATATCTCTAAGGACTCCTTCTGAAACCATGGAAAATTAACACAATGTTGTTATCCCTTGTGACCTAAGAGTATTAATCTAGAGTCCTCTCTCTCTCTCTCTCTCTCTCTCTCATACACACACACACACACACACAATAGTTTTGCATAATGCCTACATCTTTGGGTGAAAGGATACTATTTTACACATGCATTATACTTTTGTATAGTACCTATAACTTATGATAAAAGGAGCACACACAAGAGACACACACATAGAGAGAGAGAGAGAGGTGTGTAGTTTTGCATACTTCCTACATCTTTGGGTGAAAGGATACTATTTTACACATGCATTATACTCTTGTATAGTACCTATAACTTATGATAAAAGGAGCACACACAAGAGATAAAGAGAGAGAGAGAGAGAGAGAGAGAGAGGCACATGCACATACACACAAATTTGAGTACGTGATTTGAGTTTAGGACTCATCTTATTCCAAAGACATCCTATGATAATTATAATAGTAAAGGGTGACTCTTGGACTGGGGTAAGACTCAAAGACTTCAAGACTCACATTACTTTCTTCAAAGGACATATATTTCACCCTTTTTCCAAGAAAGAGTAGTTTGTGTGGTTGTTTTTTTAAGCTATCTTGGCAATGTAAGCTCGAAGCTCAAGGTTTTAGGCTCGGAAAATGGAAGCCTTCAAAATTTGGTAAATGAAAAATACTTCATCATATTTAGTGTGAGCCATTCACGTGGGGGGGGCGGGGCGGGGAAACGGACGGGGGATTTGGGCCAGAAGAGATCATAATCCGATACCTTAGACAATGGTGAAATTCTACCAACGAGGGGAATCACTCCAAGCAAACTAAAAATGCAAAAGATGACCATTGCTTCGTGTTTGCTCATGTGCTGGAGATACGTAATCCAGTATCTACACAAGTCCACTATAAGATCACAAGTATGGACATTATATCTGTTCTCGACGATTGCTAACCTCGTGTTCTCCTTCCAATATACAATTCAGGGTTTGAATGCAGCTACCGACAATAGGAATTGTCGGTAGCTGCATTGAATTGTATATATGTACGAAGAAGGCTACTAGATAATTGTAAGCTTCCTCGCTTGGTCCACTTTAAGCGGTGCTTCCTTTACCAAGAGGAAGGATGTAATAATTCTCAGCTTGCTCCTTGCGAGTTTTTGGTTTCCACGGGAAGCCATTTGCAGCTTCTTCGTTACATATAAATCTGGATCGTGTTCAGACTTTGCAGTGGAGTATTCTAGTTGTGGCTGCAATAAAGTACGTACAGACATGATGCAGGAATGTTACACGTTTACATTTTCTGGTCAGATTACCGCCCAAGCCTTCAACACCCCAGATTGCAGCGGTGACCCCTCTGTAAGTTTTGGCTCTCCCTTTGTAAGGGATTGCAATGCCTTCGGATGGAAAAGCTTCCAAATCGACTGTTAATGTGCCGATCGCGGATGGGCGCCTAATGATCAACGGCACAACAATCATCCATTGGTTGAAAAACAAAAGCTACGAACGTGAGAGAGACAACGAGAACAATGTATTGGCAAAGAGAACGGAATGCAATTGGAAGTAAGCGCAGATAGAACGAATGCGAAAGATAACTCAAAGCTCCGTGTTGAAGCCCCGTTCTCGTCGCATCAAGATGGCCCTCCGAGGTGCTTACCACCCAAGATCATGGACGTGCAAATATTCCTACTAGCAAATATTCCTCTAGAATCCCTCAACACGTTATCTCGGTTATTCCTAGTAACTCAACGTACTAATTGTTAATACAATCTCTTCCTCGAATTCAGAAGATGAATGGAAGGCACACGGGTCCATTCCGTCCAAGAGGAGCTTGAGTCCATCATTAAGAGCCTTGGTCATTAAGTGAACTAGCATCTCTACCTAGCTCATGAGCGCAATCTAGGGCTCCTCCAAGGACCGTAGTCTCTCTCTCTCTCTCTCTCTCTCTCTCTCTCTCTCTCTCTCTCTCTCTCTCTCTCAGTGTACATATAATTTTTCTATCTTCATCACACACCCATGTGTTCTCTCTCTTACTTAAGTGTCTTCCTCACATGCACACATGCATGCACACTATAATATAGGAAATCCCCACCCTCCTCTCTGTCTCATGTTCACCTACAAACACATACATGCACACATCCTTATTAAAGACTCTCTCTCTCTCTCTCTCTCTCTCTCTCTCTCTCTCTCTCTCTCATATACAAACAAATCCTCTCTTGTGACTATTCACACACACACACACACCCTCGCATGCACGCACGCACACACACACACACACACTTACTATCCTCTCTTACTTTTTACATCCACTTTTCTCTAATTTCCCCCTTCCCCCCAAACCCTTTTTTTCAAAACTTTTTCCCATTATTTCCCTATTTTGCCAACATAAAAATTATAAAATTTTCTCCTTACTTCACCCCCCTTTTTTCCATAAAATTTTCCATTTTTTTATGTACCTTTCTCTCTAGTCTATTTGTCCCTAATTGTCCCCTTTCTCTATCCTCGCCCCCCCCTCTCCTTTTTCTCTCTCTATTAACCTCCTTCTCTTTATTCTATTTATCTTCTCTTTTTTTCTCTATCCATGCCCCCCTCTCTCTCTCGCCACCCCCCTCTCTCCCTAACTCCTTTTCACCTCTTTCTTTAACTACACCTCTACCTAATCCTTAAGTAGGCCACCTACTTACACTTCTACCTAAAGAGTACCTAAACCCACTTAATACATTCGTAACTCACTCCCTAAACTTCAACTCTACCTAAACTAAACCCTTTAGCTACCTAAAACTCGTACCTAAACCCGTCGACTACTCAATGCCCTCATAACTACCCCCCCTAACTCCCTCGTCTCCTCGTCTTCAAATGTTAAAAATTCCTAATTTTTTCTCCCTTTGTTGATATTAGAAACGTTTTCCCCCCCTTCTTTTTCTCCTTACTTTTTAATTTAATTTCTTTTTTAAATCTCTCTTTTTGAAATTCTCTCTTTTAACTCCTTTCTTTTAAACCCTTTTTTTAAATTCCTTTCTTCAATTTTATTAATTCTCTCTTTAAATTTCTTTCACTTTTTAAAGCTGGAAGAGGGCAAAGGGTTGGGGAAGGTCTGGAAAAAATTTGATAGAGTTTTGTTGTTTTTGCTAAGGCAATGACCCGAGGGGAGAAGGGGGACTTTTATAGTTTTTGGTATCCCCACGCCCGGGGTGATAATGTGAAGTGACAGGTCATGGGGATAGGAGCTATGTTGACAATGGTTGGCAGGATGGAGGCTATGGCGATGGTCAGTGGGTTAGCACGAACGCGATGGTTGTGGGGATATTACAAAAGGCAATGGCCATGGGGATAGCAGAAAGGTGATGATCGTGGGGGCAGCAGAAAGGCAATGGCCATGGGGATAGCAAAAAGGCAATGGCCATGGGGATACCAGTTGCCAAAATTTGTGAGAGAGAGAGAGGGGGGGGGAAGAGGAAGAGAGAGGAAAAAAGGGTAGAGCAGGGAAGAAGGGAAAAAAGGGAAAAAAGGAAAAGGATGGGGCTATGGATGCTGAGGGTATCGTGCGAAGGGAAAAGTGAGGTGAATGGACTTGTGAGGTCTGATATGAAAGGATTGGATCCAAAATTATACCAACATCGGGTCAATTTGAAGCTGGATGTGACTCCAACCAAGATACAGCAGTATCGCATGAATCTACATGTGGCCAAGCAAGTGCAAGAGGATCTGGAGTGCTTATTGTAGCTGAGATTCATAGCACCGATTGAGACAAAATGGTCGTGATCATGTAAGCACCTGCAACAATTCCTAAGGGGTGCTCTCAGCTCCTAGGGCAGCTCCGATGGAATGGCAGACATTTGCAGTTCCTATTTCACATGGCGATTCCCTTGAATGCACTCGCTCATGTGGAACCAAAGGCATTTTTGTGGACCACTTAGTGCGACAAATCATACCGGCAACTCAAAATCCAACTCTCACAAGCACCAGTGTTGATGTCTCTCGATTGGGAGAAGAATTGTCACGTGTTTGTTGATGCTTCGAATAGGGCTATCGGTAGTACTATCTTGATGCAGGAAGATGCAAACAAATGGTATCACCCAGTCTACTATCCAAGCCGACGACTTTTGATTGCTGAAAATAATTATTCCGTCACGAAATGAGAAGTACTGGGAATGGTTTATTCAGTCAAAAAATTTTGGCACTACCTGTTGGGCCGACATTTCATGTTTCATGTTTACCATTGTTGTGGTTAGTTAAACAACAAAATCTTACGGGTCGATTGGCATGTTGGGTGTTGTTACTACAAGAATATGACTTTAATGTCATTCATCGGCATGGCTCATAGCATGCGGTAGTAGACTACTTGTCTCGATTGGAGTCTAGGGAGCTGCCAATGGGAGTCGAAGATGAGTTCCCTGATGTAGGGTTGGTAGCTATCTTCCAAGTGGATCCGATCAATGTGGAGCCTAAGGTGGTTCCGAAAGCCTCGTGGTCACGGTATGATGAGATGCTCTCATTCCTAAAGACTGGAATAATGCCCAAGTACATGAATCAAGACCAAATGAAGGAAGCGATTGGCATTGTGAAGCCGATATTTTGAAGCAGTGTTGGGTCAACTATATCAGCGGAGTCTGACAGAGGCCTTGCTGAGGTGTGTCCAGCCTCATGAGCAAGAGGCAATGCTAATGGAGGCCCATTGCCGAGTTTTAGGTGGTCATTTTGCAGGGGAAATAACTGCAAAGAAAATTCTACAAGTAGGCCTATGGTGGCCAACCATGCAAAAGCATGCTAGGTGGTTTGCAAAGAGTTGCGATCTCTGTCAATGATTCGGTCAACCCACAGATCACGATTGGATGCCTCTCAATCCATCTTACCACTTGAGCCATTTTAGAAATGGGGTCTGGACTTCATGGGTCCATTCAGGCGAGCTGCTGCCTGTACACGGAATTGTTATACATTGATGGCAACCGATTACTGTACCAAATGGGTGGAGTCCTAGGCTTTGCGAGATAACACCATAAAATCTGTTGCAAAGTGCCTCTACCAAGGTGTGTTCACCCGGTTTGGTTGCCCAATCGAGCTGGTCAGCGATAGGGGTACCCACTTTGTTAATAAAGTCATTAAGAGGATGAATTATTTATTTATGGTGATTCACAAGAAGTCTTCTCCCAACTATCCGTAGGCTAATGGGTTGGCTAAATCCAAAAATCATACATTCAAGCGGATTATTTTGTCGTTAGTAAATGAGCACCACACAGATTGTTGGCAGTATTATGGGCTTACCGGACATCCTTCAAGGTGGAAATAGGGTTGACTGTGTTCAAGTTGGCATTTGGGCTAGAAGTAATTACCCAATCGAGCATATAGTGCCTAGTTTACAGATTGTGGTGGAGGACAAGCTTCTTCCACAGGAGTCCATGGTTTTTTTATTGGATGTCCTTGATCAGTTGGATGATATGTGGCTAGAGAGCCACTATCTAACTCTGGAGGTTCAAGCAAGGCAAAAATGGTGGGTGGATTTGGCTTCGAAAAAAACATCATTTGAATGCACACAATTGGTGCTCTTGTTTAACAATCATCTAGGGAGGATGCCGGGGAAGCTGAAGCTGCGATGGTCGGGACCATTCTGGATATTTCATGATTGCAGGTCTACATCATTCTACCTTACGGACTTGCAAGGGCACATTCTTCCACATCCAATTAATGGTTTTCGGCTACGTCCATATCATCATGATGGGACAAGAGGACATGTGGTAGGAGGGTAAGATGCATGATGATAACAGTCTTCTGCAAGATCCTATCCCAGCCGCCATGCAATAACCTATCATCAAGGAGGGGTATTGGCAATATGGACTGCAATCTTTGGTCATTTTTTTGCATGTACCTGTTGCATCCTTAGTATTCCTCATCGCACTCTTAGTCCTCTTGGTTTCCTTCTTCTTCCTGTCTCTCCTTGCATTCAGTTGTCTTTGCTTCCCTCTTCTTTGCATAGCTATGGTGATGGCACATGCACAGTCCACCCTTTCATTTTCTTGGTCTACATTGATTCTCTATCCATCAATGCACGTCTCCAAAGGCTGCAAATCTGGAGTTTTTGATTTATCAGCGGTTGTTTTGGCCAACGGATGGAGGGTTGTTTGTGTGACCAACGTGTTCATCGAAAGTGATGATGGCTGAGTTTGGCAATCCTTCTCGAGGTGAGTACAAGCTCAGTGCATGTAAAGATGCTCAAATTTGGGATCTGTATTGCTGGATACTGGATTCTATTTGTTTGCAAGCAAAGACCTACACGATCACTCCTAGGTGTCGAGGGAAGATTGCAGTAGCAGAACAACAACCAATGCCTTGGGCACGCATTCTAAAGAAGCACATCCATGCAGAGGCACAAAGGGTGGCAATGATGGTGGATAAGAAGCAAGGTGTTAATTCAAAGATTGGTCAGATTTCACAGGTTCTATTTCCTCTGCAACTGGATTCTACTACTCCTGGATGGAATATAGCATTGATTTTCACTCTTGAGCCCAAAGGACCTCTACAGGATGAGGCTGAAGGCTTGTTTGGTCAAAAGCCTAAGAAGTAGACATGACAAGGCCCTCGTATCATGCAAGGAGTGGTTTCCTCTCTTGCTCCCCTTACTCCTTCCCATGCATTCACACCATCAGTAGGAGTGATGGAGAGCTTATCTGGCAATGGGGTGTCCTCAACAGAGCTCAGTATGATGCATCCACCTCCCCCACTGGTAATTGCAGAGCAGGTGACTGTGTTGATAGCGCCTGTGTCAACTGAGATGGGTGTTTCCGAAGGAAGTCTATTAGTTGGTGGGTGACTTACTCAGAGATGGCTGAAGTAGCTTCAACGCACAATAGCCACCATAGCGGTAACCTCCACTATGGTGGTAGCAATGACAGAGGCAGTTTGGGTATCACTAGCGGAAGTTCTTGCAGTGGTCTCTTAGCCTGGGGTGGTCTCTCGGACACCCTCGGCTGGATTTTCATTATGATTTCAACCAACGCATGTTCAACTTCAATTCTATGCACAGTTGCTAGCCTGACTTGCGACACAACGTTCTCTTGGGACCGATTCCTCTAGAGTTGCGGGCTTGGAGTTTGAAGTTCTTCAATTGCAAAGAGAGAATGAAGCCGTGCAGAATCAGAATGCAGATGCAAATTTAGAGGCTACCCGGCAGTTGCATTCGGAGTATGTTTTCAGCATTCAGGAGGTATTGTTATGCCGATGTACTACTGATGGGCTAGATGAGTACTTGCGGGCTTTTCTTGGCACAGTTTGTGTCAATATGGAGTAGATGGGTTCATTCCTTGATGCTCTCCAAGGGGATGTCCTTGTGGAGTGGGATAGGCAGGTCGCACACTGGCGCAACGCAATGGTTCCGCAAACATGTCGAGTTGTAGTTTTGCATCAACTGCAACTCGAGACTGATGGGGTGATGCAGGTGTTGGTGCGGGTCCTTGGTGCAGGTCCAAGCCACAAAGTGGTCCTCAGACACAGACAGTTTCTAGGCCGATGGGATCTAGTACTTCTATAGATGGGAGCGACCATAGTGCAGCTAAGGGTAAAGGAGTGGTTGCGAAGTCAGCACCACCTGCGGCCGCAACACATTGGCGATCACGATGATGGACCTGTTGACCTTTCTCTGACTACTATTGTGACTGCGCTTTTTAGTGGAGCAAAAGGATGGGCATAACTATGGGTGGAGAGTGTGTTACAATGACATGTTGCTCCTCAATTGAATATTGGAACTAGATACACATCCCTCAATATCAGCATATTACAGAGATGGATCTAGACACATATATGGTTAAGACCATTCAAGACCTAATTGTTATGATAGGGGAGTAGCATTAAATTCACATAGAAGAGATTTAGTCTAAACCCAAAGCATCCCATCCTCTATAAGAAGCATCAAATTGGTCTACTTCACATTCTCCATAGAGACTTTACCCTTGTGGAACATGTAGACAATGGCCTTAATCCAAAGTCAAATTTTATTGTAACAAAAACACATTTGTTGTGAATACAACTATATTTCATGTTTTCATGATGTTTATTTCATGTGATGTCCTTGAATTAGATGAAATGTGTCATGATATTGTTTTTTAATCATATTAAATATCTAAATGCATGAGCGACATGTTCTCATGATGTTTACTCCTTGTGTTCTTTGAAAATCATATAAATGTGTAATGATGTGTTTTATCATTTTATTAAATGTTTTCAATGCATATTATTATATTCAATCTCTCATGTTGGACTTCTATATAAGTTTCATTATATTAAATGTGTGATGATACGTTTTTAGCTTTTATCAAATGTGTCATATTATGTTTTCAAGTTTTATTAAATATCTCGTGTTTCTTTAATGTCTCATGGTCTTTGTAATCATTATTTGTCTCAGGATCTTTCTTCATTATATTAAATGTCTACTCATGGACAATTACAATTCCTTTTCATTACATTAAGCATGTGATGGTGCTCTTGTAGACATGGATATTTATAATTCTTTTAATTATATTAACGTTGAAAGTCTTTTTCCCTAATCCCAAGTGGACTGAGTAACCAAACTAGCTTGGTGCATGTGATCTCACAAAGAAATATTACCTCATTTGCAATTCATGGGTTGCTATGCAAGGCTGCGAATCAATATGGGAATTAAAAAAATCAGATGTCATAGTAACTAACACAAGTGAACATTGGGGCTGTAGCCCCAATAGAGACTATGCTCAAAAGACTCTCAAAACAGAGATCAACAAGATACACAAAACAAGAATGAAGAAAGATAATTGATCGATTGGTTGCTCTTGCATTGCATGCATACAAATATAGAGGATAATACCCCTTCGTTGCCCATACCATGTGTCCCTTGGTATCCCCACACATGGGTATCTTGGCATTCCCCATATAAGGCTAAACCAGTGTGTTTATGCCTTAACACATGGCACTCATGGTGGACTCAGCGAACCACACATGCACAAATATCCCTGAGTGGAAATCAAATGCCTTATGTGCATGTGCAAAAAGGAGTACAATCATTTTGGGCATAGCCAAGGCAGAGAACATATGAGTGCATAGAAAAAAATGGAATGACCCTATTTGAAGAAGCTCCAACAATGTCGATGTAGTTCTTGCCTTTCCATTGCAACATGTTGCACTAATACTCACCATCACACTTGCAACCACAAAACACCACATGTTCCTCCTCGCCGCATGACCTCAAAAACTGCATGCTGCCCCTCCATGAATGAGATGCCTAGGTCTTTGCTTGCATCTACCTCCATCTCATGGACATTGCATCTTTCTTGGTACACTTTAAGAAAAACTAAGATGTATTATTATGCAAGTGTGAGACAAAATAAAGCAAAAAAATCTCCACATTGTTGTTGTTTGCTGGAGACCCCTCCTCAAATTGATTAGCAACCCAGGCCTGCATAAGACTCTCCACCATGTCCATGATATTTGCAAGCCCGCATGCGGTTAGTAGCGCCATCCTCTTGAGTCTTCCGAGATTAGACTGCAATAATAAACAACATCTCTTCCACCATATAAGGTTCGTACACAATACATTGCCACACTACACCACCTCTAGCATTTTGAGCACATCGCCACTGAAGGTCACAGGCAGCAACAACGATTTGTATTGAGTGACCTAAAACTAGATAGCATCGTCATGGATCTGCCATTCTCGTGAACATATTTGTTATACTGCTATAATCCGAGTCAGGGATCCCATACATTGATTGCTGCTAGCACCCGCAATGGGAATCTTTATGCCAGATCCGCCATCCACAGTGCAGACCTATCTGTATCCCGCTCAGTTTATTGCGCTCTTCTTCATGACGCATGCGCAATAACTGCTCAAGAACTCACAAGATCTTTCCGCTATTGGCCACATCTACAATGACTTTGCATTCCTTCCTTCATTGCCCGCACTCTGAAATGACTTCCGCCATTTGATTGAATCACCAGCATCGTTGGTCTTAATTGTCAACCGAGCACAAAATGCGCAAACTGGCTCCCATCATGGTACAACAATAGTCCATTTCTTGCCGCCCAAGCTGCAACACCCTTCATCACATCGCCAAACTGACAACGGGTATGCCCTCATGGATCTTAGCCAAAGGCAATAGGCACATCTCATCTTTTTGAATCGTGTGCATGATTTTGCGCTAACTGCTCTACTGATCAAGAAGCCGCCGCATCGAATTGCTTCATGCATGCCATTCATCGAATTGCTTCATGCATGCCGTTCATATTCTGCTATTGTCACCCAGTGCTTGATCACAAAATTCAATTTGCAAACCACAACAATAAGACCTCATAGCATAGAACTACAACAACAAAGACCTCCGCATCTGCAACAACGATCCCCATTGCTGTTGACTCCTTGATAGCATCATCCTCTTCATCAAGCTGGGACTGTCGTCGGTGATGGTTGGCGGCCACCTTTTTTGGGTGCCATCGCTTCAGTGGTCGATAGATATATGTCACAGAACCCGATCCCCGCCATGCTCTTGTAATGCAGCAACCGCCCAAATGCATGCGTGCTGCGTTTCTCAAAAAAGTCAATAGAAAATGTCAATCACAAAGGCAATGAACAACGTAGCGGCAGCAAGAGACCAGGTTGAGAAACTTCTTGGAATCCAAAGCTTGATTGCATGTTGTTCCCACACATCCACGGTGCACAAGGTAAAAAAACACTCCCATTTGGTCTCTCTTGTGGCCAAGCTTCACGCATCCTCCCTGCGGTACGTAGATCCTCCCTTATGCCTACGGAATCTCGTGTCCCATTCAAATGCTCCCAAATGGTAGATGCCACATTCTTGAAGATATGCATGGGATCAAGCAGGTGATTGATCTTGAGGTGGGACCAATATGGTAAACGATAAAAGATGGAGTATCTAAACAAAATAAAGTGTTAGCAGGCAATCTTTATTTCCAGCCAATATAGCACACAATAGTTACAAACCCTTACCGGCTCATGCCAAGTGGTGGAGTCGTGGAACCGTCCCAAATTCTCATCCAATCTCCCGCGGTGAGTGATTGTGGGAGGACTTCATTCCAAGGGGCAACATATCTAGGATGATCAGATGGAAGAAGTCGATGGTGATTCTCATAGATGACCTTATTCAATGCGTCTGCTCATGAGGCAACTAGTGAAAGACCACAAACAGGACATGCATGGTAACCCGATGTAGTGAGACCTGAACAATAGATGCAATTAAGAGTTGAAGGTGGGTTTAGGGTGCCACATCCTTTTCCTATTCATAATTAGAAGTGCAATGCTTACCTGAACACTTGCCATAGCCTGGGAAGTCATGCATCGTCCACATCAAGATAACTTTGCAGTTGAAGTCTCGTGACAAGGGAGGCCTGCTCACATCATGCACCTCGATACCTCTCCAAAGTATCTCTAGCTTTTCAATCAAAGGCTCCAAATAAACATCATGATTTTTGACTTTATGTTTCCCTGGAATTAGAAGGGATAGCATAACATGTCTTTTCTTAATAGCCATAGAGGGTGGAAGATTATAATTCACCAATATCACTGGCCATACACTGTAAGAGGTGCTTTTGAGACCAAATGGGTTCACACCGTCCATACCCAATCCAAGTCTCAAGCTCCAATCGTGTCTATAGGTGTGTCTAGACACGCGTCTAGCCTATTTGCAGACATAGACAGCCGCGTCTATAGACGCGTTGTTATATGCAAAAATAGACGTGCTCCGACAGTAATCCTCTCTTCCCTTCCCCTTTCTTCTCAGCTCATCAGTAATCGTCTTTTTTTCTTTTTTCCAGTTCATCATGTGGCCAGGAAGCGCTTCGGGCTCACCTGATCTCCGGGAGTCTATTTTTAGGGACTTATATAACCTTTTAGGGCACCCTCCTAGTCCTGCGGAGTTATACGGGTATATGACAGGTACTCTAAACACCCCCCAAGAGTCGGCACTACAGACTCCAAACCACCCCACACCAACTGAGATCACTCCAGCGGAGTCAGCATAGCCCAGCCGGCTATATAGCGCAGGCCCATCTCCCATGCCATCTTATGCCCCTTCCCCCATGCCGTCTTATGCCCCTTTTGCATGCCGTCTTATGCCCCTTCCGCCATGCTGTCAAGAGGTCCTTCTATCTCGTAGAGCCATCGGTGTACTCCTGTGTAGTCGAGACTCGGTTCTCTAGCTACGAGTGGTCCACATAGTCCCGTGCAATCTCCAACTACGAGTGGCCAGCGTACTAGCTCGACACGACAAGGTAGCAGGCGTAGTAGTAGGGGGAGCAGTGGGGGATGCATGGCACAGTGCTTTAGGAGGGGTGGTAGTGGGGACGATGATGATTCAGATGATTTAGATGTGCCTCCGGGTGATGGTACGATATTCTATGACATCACTCAGACAGGACATCTTGATGGATGCACGGGGGAAGGACATCATGGCCTTCATGCGCTCTGTAATTGCTAACAATTATAGAGATTGCTTTATCCACTTCAAAGACCAGCCAAAGAGGTTGGCTGATGAGACCCTCGCTGCTGTTCGCTCTAGGTATCCTAACCCCCCCAATCGCCAGTTCACAGATAAATGGGCCAAGTCAAAGATTGTTACAATACTTGGCAATAAAAGATCTTCGCTTAAGAGGCAGGCACTAGCGGAGCTTGCCAGGCTCTCGAGAGGGAGATCAACCACCAAGGGGCCCGCCCCACACCGCTCACAAGCGTGAGTGGAAGAAAGCAATGACGTCAGCGAGGGAGGACCCCAGTCTGCAACACGTGGAGGCATGAAGGATCCAGATGGAGCAATATGGAAGCGTGCATTTTGGAGCAAGGGGTGTTGAATCATGGGAGGCCCAATTCGTAAGTATTGATCTCAAATTATATTGCTTATGTAGTTTATTAGGAGGTTCTTTCTTTGTACTAATCCCTCCACAAATTGTGTCATCTTGCAGCTTGAGATCGTGGACAGATTCCCTACTCCTGTCGAGATAGCCTACCACTGCCACCATCGCAGAGGAGATACATGGAGGCACTTCTATCATGACGGGTTGATTACTGAGGAGCAGTATATCCGGGCTACTGGAGCGGCCCCCGAGGTATTTGAAAGTAATTAAATAATGTCAATATTATAAGTAAAGATTTAATTTTTCATACATTGATATATGTTGTCCCTTGTTTACAGGCCTGTGCACAAGACGATGAGAAAGAAGACGAGGAAGGAGGCGCAGAAGGGAGCATGGAAGGGAGCGAGGACGTGGAGAACATAGATTAGTCGTAGAAGTAGTGCTAGCTACTCTTTTTTGTACTTGAAGCCACTGGCTCGGCTTCGTGCCTCTTGTATATACACTCCTCTTATTTTTTGTACTTGAAGCCACATGACGTGGCTTAGCTTCCTTATTTTTTGTACTTGAAGCCACATGACGTGGCTTAGCTTCGTGCTATATGTACATACTTTTTGAGCTTTCAATTTTATTGCATTTTGGAATTGTAATGTTTTATTTGGAATTATAATTAAAATGCGGTTAGCTGTAAGAATTGAATTACACAATGTGGAAATGGGATTCTTGTAACTATATAGCATACACAACATACACAGCATTCTGTAAATTTTAAAAAAAATATTATAAAGCGCATCTATCAGTGCGTCTATAAACACGTCTATATACGCGTCTATCTGTTCGGGAAGCACTCAGGAAGCATCTATTTGTGCGTCTATAAACGCGTTTATAAGACCGTTTAAAAACGCGTCTATACACACTTTTAACGATGCGTCTGTCTATTTTTTAAATTTTTAAGCAGAGCATCTATTTAAGTGTCTAAATGCGCGTCTATATGCGTGTGTCTGCTATATAGATGCACTGTTAGACGCGGGTCTCCAGACGTGGAAATAGACATGCCCGTAAGTTTTTTATTTGGTTTAGTAAAGGCGTATGTGTGCGCATCTATGGGTGCTTTGTCTTGTTGTGTTATAACTCTCATTTGAACATAACGCCCCCCGGCTATCTTTATCATGACAATTATTCATTGTTGGCACTATCTCCTTTTACTTCCTCCTTGGAGAGCATCCTTAAAAACTGTTGTATATGCGCAATACTTTTTTTTTAATTTAACTTTTTCTTCCACCAAATATTACTTCATGCGCTTCTTAGTTTTTTTTGTCTTTCACCACCAACAACAAACATACCATGACTATTTCTACGGGTAGCTCTGAAGACATTTCATAGTTTGGGACCCATTCTTTTTTCGTACAATTAGTATACAACACATTATACATCATCTTTGTTCTATCTTTTATTCTGTACTATACATCTATAAATGTCATATCTCTCTCATGACCATCCCTCTTCAAATACACTACTTTGGCAACCCAGAACTTCACATTCTCATATTCATTATCTACTGGTCAGATTACGACAAAACAATCAACTTCTATATCTATTTTGAGCATGAACTCTCTCTTTTCTCTAGATCGTCGTCTACAAAACAGATGTGGATTCAGTAGCAACTCAGATTCATTGGCAAAGTCTAGAGTTGAATGCAATTCGTTCCCAAAGTCTAGCCAAAATGAATTGCATTCTTCCTCAGCATTTATTTTTCTCATTTTTTCAAGGTATTTTATCAATTCAAGTGTCTTTTGAATTACCACTTCATTGCATGCTTGCCAAGAATGATATTTTACCATCATTTCCTTTTTGTATCTGGTAAATGATTGTAAGCCATCTATTTTATAAATGCTTACATAGGATCCCATTTTAGTTTCATTTTTCTCACTTGAAATTCAAGCTACGAGACTGTAAGTCTCTTTAGGTTCCCACTTTGTGTCAATAGAGCAGTATTGCCATTGTATCCCTGATTTTTCATCCTTCATCAAAAAGAAAAAGTATTGCAGATTGCTATGATCTTTGAAAGAATCACCACCCTTTTGTAGGAAAGGTTGGATAAAGCTTCTCTAATCATACATTCTTCTGAGCTTCAGGCATACAACACTTTACTTATGGCCACCAATTTGCCTCCCCACATCTCATTAACAAGTCATCTATTATCTTAGCATCCCTGTGTTTTAGCTCTCTTGATATTGTCATAAAGAAACCATAGTTTCTCCAAATAGAAAGGACATCTATAAAAACCGGATGGGATGCAAGGTGTTTGACAAGCACATCATACACATGCTTGATGCAATGTAGGTCAATGGTGGTGCCTAAACCAAAAGGATTCCCAACATTCTCATGGATGCTTTGATGTAATGGACTGTAGTGTCCCACTACATGCCTCATAAGGTAAGGCTTATACCCATGCTAATGGTTTGGATGGTCATGATACTTTGCACAGGCCTTAAACTCACTTATTTTAAGGCATGTGCAAAGTACCATGTCCATTGTGTACCATTTGCATGGCTAGAATCCTTATCCTATCAAAAATTCATTAATGTTAGGTGCAATAAAAAGAGAATTAAAAAAGGGAAATGGACCCTAATTAAAGCACGATGTTGTGCTACTCCAAATGCAATAACACCTAGCAGGAATGTTTGTACCATCATAAATTAGAGGTTTGTCAATTTTGGTTGCATTTCACCCATGGGTGCTTTTTATGCCCATCATGATCCAAAGTGTCCCATTCCATGCCACAAATGGTAAAATAAGGGATACGGACCCTAAAACAAGACTCTTATGTTTCAGACTTTTCAAATACATTACATGTTTTCATATTTTACACTGTATGAATAATTCACACAAATAGAACAATTGAACTTTCAGGTCAAGTGGTGGGGCATCTATTTTTTATAGAAATATCAAAGTTGTTTTTGATGTTGTGAGGATAAAACTCAAACCCCAAATTGCATCACTTTCATTCATCTCTCTCAACCATCTAGTAAACCTTCACACCTTGCAACCATATCTCCCTCTCGTTTTGGGCCAAAGAGACATCGTTTGGAGTGAGGAGACACACAACTAGCTCGTAGAAATGAATTTGGATTCCAAGTATGCTGATTTGGGTTCCTTTTCCCGAGTTTTTCTTGCAATTTTCCCTTCCCCTTTCCCTTCCCTTTCATCTTCCCTTTCCCTTTCCCTTTCCCTTTCCCTTCCTCTTCCCTTTCTCTTCCTTCCCCTTCCCCTTCCCCTTCCCCTTTCCACTTCCTCTTTCCTTGTCCTTCTCTTACCCCTTTCCTTTTCCTTTTTCCTTCTCCCTTTCACTTTCCCTTTCCCCTTCTCCTTTTTCTTTTTTCCTTCTCTCTTTGCCTTCCCCTTCCCCTTCCACTTTCCCTTTCCCCTTTTCCTTTTTACCTTCTCCCTTTCCCTTCCATGTTTAAATTGAGTACATATTCCCTTTCCCCTTCCCTTTCATTTTTCCTTCCCTTCCCCTTCTTTAAATTAGAATGCATGTTTAAATTGAATACATATTTCCTTTCCCCTTTCCCTTCCATTTTACAGTCTTGTTCCCCTTGTTTAAATTGGAATGCATGTTTCCTTTTCTCTTCCACTTCCATTTTGCCTTCCGTTCCCCTTCCATTTTCCCTTCGTGTTCCCCTTGTATAAATTAGCATGCATGTATTCTTATTTAAATTAGAATGGATGTTTCCATTTTGCCTTCCCCTTCCCCTTCCCCTTTCCCCTTCCCCAAGTTTCCTTTTCTTTTTGCAATTAACTTCATCTTTCCCTTCCATTACCCTTTCATTCCTCTCTTTTATTTTCCCCTTCCCCTTCTCTTTTCCCTTTTCCCTTACCTTTTCCCCTTCCCCTTTTCCTTTTCACATTCTCCCTTTTTATTCCATGTTTAAAGAGAGCACCCTTCCCCCTTACCTTCCATTTTTCCTTCCCTTCATCTTCTTTAAAATAGAATGCATGTTTAAATTGAATAGATATTTGCCTTCCCCTTTCCCCTTCCCCTTCCCCTTCTCCTTTCCTTTTCCTTATGCAATTAACTTCCTCTTTCCCTTTCATTCCTCTCTTTTCTTTTCTCCTTCCATTCCCTTCCCCTTGCTTTTTGTCTTCCATTCCCCTTCCATTTTCCCTTCCCCTTTCCCCTTTCCCTTCCATTTTACATTCCCCTTGTTTGCTTTGAGTCCATGAAGGATGGCAAGTAGAGGATCGAGTTGGGGGGGAGTCAAGCTGACTTCCAAACTTCTACCACCTTGGCTACAAGCTAAGTACACTTTGTGAGAGAGAAATTTGAGGCCTTATCCTATGAACAAGGAATTGAAGGAGGTAGTATGTTGAAAGTAGCATCACCATTGTCTTGAAGAACTCCTACAAAAGTGGAATTCATATAGGAGCTACATGATATATATAAGCAATACAATGACCTTAATAATTTAATGAGGTAAACTGTGCACTATTGCTCGGATCACAACTTCTTCTAGGACCACGTTACTCTCACAAAGATCCAAAAGACATGTTCATGACTGAAATGGAGCTGGTGCGGGAGGAAGAAATAGGCATAATGGTTTCAAAGATTGAAAACCAAGGGGCAGTGGGTGATTACCAAACTCTACTAGGGGAATTTTCACTAAATAGGGCTATGTTTGATGACTCATTGACTACACACATTTTATAAATATCTAATACTTAAGTGAATCCATTTTCTAGATGGACATACATTATAATTTCTTATGGTTTCTTTTTTCCTAGAATTTCTATGCAAAGTACACTGCCCATCCAGTTTAAAGATATCTGCAATTTGTGAGCACTTTTAGAAACGACCAACAGTTTTGCACTTTTCTTTTGTGCAAAAAGTTTGTACCACCATGGCACTTTGGAATGTACTTTTCAATTGTCAAACAAGTATATTTCTTCTTCTCCCTCATCTTTCTATTGTCTTTGACATTGAAATGAAAATTTCTAAAATTTTACAATATTATCATGCATTTTCATGAGGACGAGTGTGCATGGCATGGAAGCTTCCATTGATCAAGCATCCATGTTTCTCGTACACACCTTCTCACTTCCTTTTAATGCAATGTAAAGAAAAGATCAAGTCATTGAAAGTGATAGCAAAGTATTCCTAAATGTGCTTCAAGCTTCAACTATTTTCAATCTCAAGAGACTGAATTTCAATATTTGGCATTTGAATATTGTATCACAATCTAAAGAAATGCATGTACCATAATCATTCTTCAAATGACTATACAGATGTCTCATATAGAATATTCCATGCATAATTCATCCCTTGTCACGAATCTTTCCATATTGACTATAGTTTTTTTTATAAATTGACTATAGTTTTAACCACTACTACACACGGATCCTATTGCGACGTTTACGTACCGACGTTTAGCGCCCGCTTAGCATTAATCGTCGGTATGAGAAGCGGGTTTCGTAAATCGTCGCTATATAGCGACTGTTGCTGAAAGTCGCTATATAGCACCTTTCAAAAGTCGCTATATAGCGACACTGATACAAAATATTATAGCGACGTTTTTACAGAGAGGTTTTTTTTTTTTATAGGCCTTAAAAGTTAGTTTTTTCCAATGACAAATTTTTTTAAATTTTCATACATGTTTGAGCTCATAGAGAATAAAAAAATGAGAGCATGTACATCAAGCCTTTGAAGCTCATATATTCATGTCCAAGTTTGAGATGAGAAAAATCAAATAAGAGCATTTACATCAATTGTTTCATCTTGAGCCAAGTCTAAGGCGCCAAGCAAGTCTATCTCCAACTCTATACCGAGTTGATCTCCTATATCATCATCGTACTCTAGCATCGTACGTTCACCTAAAAGTATTTGATCATCTTCTTCAATAAAGCTTAAGTGTGGTGATTGATCTTGATGATTGTTGTCTTCTTCGTCAATATCGTGATCTCCATCCTCCTCCCGTGCGATGTCATTATGCGCATCTTCCTCTTGGCTCATATGGTGATCTACATCTTCTTCGCTAGATTCATCAATTGGATTCGGCATTGGTAGTGGCATCTCCATATCCACATCTCGATCTTCAAAAATTTGCTTACTTCGTGGTGCAACTTGGATCACGTACCACCATCTTGGATCAAAACGATCCGGATGAAAAACCACCTATATTGAAGATGGGTCGTCAATTATATATATATCAATGGACTTTAAAAACGAAAGCTTCGACTAATTAAATCATTAGTATGCACCTGCTCACAGTGCTCGGGAAGAACAAAAGTATCACTTTCATCGGTCCAATGTTTGGTGGAGTCTATTGCAAAGAGACCGCTACTATCTTTTCTCACTGTCGCATGGGGACCATTGTAAGTAGTTATAAACCATTTTACATCAAGAATGAAAATAGTAAATCGTCTGAAATCAATTTCATAGATGTCGCGTATGGTTCCACAATAATCCAACTGTGAGGAGAGAAGATTGGTATCCGAAGCACTTGCTCGGCTATCTTGTGTGAAGTTAGCCATGACTCCACAATCATACGTGACTCTCTTTGAATCGATGCGTTCCACGTGAAAATGTCGTCCATATGACCATAATGCACTGTACTTTTTGTACTGTAAAAGAGCATCATTAAAACAATGAAGATGCACCTATTTCATATCATATATTGCCACAAATAATTACTTAATTACGTCAAGAGATAAGAAACTTACATGCACCATACATCCAAATGATAACTCTCGCTCACGCTCGTTTATTGTCTCTCCATCACGTTCGGCTTTACGTAGAGCCAGTTGTAGCCAATCAAGTGACATGTGAGTAGGGAGAAGAGCCAGATCTCGTGGATATGGTTGTGATCGCCTGTACATTACTGTGAATCTCGTCCTTGCATTTATTCTTTCTGCTTTGGCCACTTCATATCTCTCAATCCACTTCTGCATCTCAGGGTTATTGAGGATACAAAACTTATTGAATTTCTCCATTTGCTCTTCGCTCATCTTTCTTTCAATCCCTTTTCCTTGGGGAACCTCGCCAATGATGCGATCATCATCCTTGTTGTGCTAAGCTTGCGGCATATCAGGATCCGTGGATGCAAGAAACTCTGTGATATATACTAATGACTCTTGCACAAGCCATCCCTCTACCATGCTTGCTTCCGGTCTTGCTCTTTGTCTTACAAACCCCTTTAAAGTTTTCATAAACCACTCGAGAAAAAACATCCATCGATTATGAACGGTACCTGCTATAGCCACCTCATCAACTATGTGCACAAGCAAGTGGACTTGAGTTGTCATAATGCTTGAGGGAAAGTGCTTCTCAAGCAAGCATACGGCTTCGATGGATTCCACCCTAGCCTTCTTGATGCTCGATATAGAGATCTCTTTTTGAGATATCCACCTATTTCACATGTCCATGCATATGTAAGATATTTGAGATATCCACCTATTTCACATGTCCATTAAGAAAATACATAATGCGATTTTTGATAGTAAGCATACCTCACAATACCACAGATCTTGAATATAGCATTTCTAACATCTTCTTGTAAGCACCCTTTTATTGTAATTGGGAGGATGAACTATCAAAGCAACAATGAAGTCATGTCAACAATATAACATAATAATAATTACGCTAACGCATCACTATTATCGGTACACTAATTCTACTTAGAATACCTGTAAGACCTTGTGCCAATCATGGGACTTGAGGCCACTAAGCTTATTGTCCTTTGAAAATGCTCCTTTCAAGCAACGCATGTACCCTGTCGGTGTTTGAAAAGAGGCAATGTCTGCCTTGACCGCTGCCTCCTCCCTCGTAGAGAGGATCCACGTTGCTTTCAGGAGGACAACTTTTCCCGAAGCATGCACTTGGGGCCACAAACGAGACATCCTATTCATAGCACGCAAGTCTTCTCGCACTCCTCTCGAGTCCTTGGAACCAACCAAGTGTGCCCAAATAGTAGCCCCCACATTCTTGAAGATATGCATGGGATCCAAGAGATGATTGATTTGTAACTGAACCCAATAAGGAAGCTCATGAAAGATCGATAGCCTCTTCATACCAGGAGGAGGTTCCTCTCCATTCGCCCTCCAAGCTTGAATCCAATCACTTGCCTTCAAATATGATGGTGGTGGATCAAGCTGACCTCCACGTGCGAGATGGTCGAGCGGAAGGTATCGAGCATGACCTTCATAAACATTTTTCCTCATATGTTTGGAGTAGCGTGCAAGCGATTTCAAAGCCGGTCCACAAACAGGACAAGCATGGTACCCACTTGTAACAAGTCCTGCACGCGTGCATGAATGTGTTAGTACAAGACATGCGTGCAAAAGAGAGTAAAAAAAGCATAATCCCTCATTGTACATGTAAAGACACAACCACGTACCTGTGCACTCTCCATATCCTGGGTAGTCATGCATGGTCCACATCAAGATACCCCTGACCAAAATATCATTGGTATGTCTAGGAGCTCTGGAAATATCAAAGACCTGCACTCCTCTCCATAATATCTGTAACTCCTCTATCAAAGGTGCCATGTACAC
This sequence comes from Dipteris shenzhenensis, assembly GCF_047967505.1. Classification (NCBI taxonomy): domain Eukaryota; kingdom Viridiplantae; phylum Streptophyta; class Polypodiopsida; order Gleicheniales; family Dipteridaceae; genus Dipteris; species Dipteris shenzhenensis. Next base: position 37,630,061 of record NC_141625.1, read on the forward strand.
GTCCATGTTTTTTGCCTTGTACTTTCCTGGCACAAGTAGTGCAAGCATGAGGTGTCCCTTTTTTATTGTTAGCCATGGTGGGATATTGTAATTCACCACGACTATGGGCCATGTCGACCAAGATGTCGAGCGTAACCCGAAAGGATTCACACCGTCCATGGCTAGCCCAAGATGTAAGTTGTGTGGCTCCCTCGCAAAGTCCGGCCACTGATTATCTATGTGCTTCCAAGCTGCACAATCTGTGGGAATCCTCAATGTGTGATCAGTGGACCGATGAGATGCATGCCATGTCATCAACTCCGCTATGGATTTGCATCGAAACATGTGTTGTATTCTTGCAATGATGGGAAAGTGTCTTAAGACCTTTACCGGTATCCGCTCACCCTCTGCAAGTCATCTCTATATCGTTGTTCCCCACACTTTGGACAACTAGCCAAATCTCCATGCTCACGACGAAAGAGAATACAATCATTACGGCAAGCATGGATGGTATCATAATTCATACCCACCGTTGTTAGCATCTTTTTCGCTTCATCTCTTGATGCGGGCATGGTATTTGGTGCAGGCAACATCTTCTGGAGCAACCTATGACAAAGACACTATCCAAATGATGATTCTCAAAACAAACAATATCCAAATAATGAGTCAAATTAATGCAAGGGCTAACCTCATTAAGGCCGAGACACTTGTATCCGACCACCCATACTGTACTTGTAGATTCAAGATTGAGAGACAAGCACGTAGTTTAGACATCCTAGCACCCTCGTACAATTGTGTTGATTGCAACTCTCACATTTTGACCTCAGACTCTGACATCACGTGTACGTGGGATGTAGTGCCCCTAAAAATGGAATCCATCATGTCGACCATACACTCATCGTCATCTGGGAGACTATAGTCTTGTTGAAAGTGAGAAGGTATATGTGTACCCTTGTCACCCTCCTCATCCTATTTTAAGATTTTGTGTAAATATAAGATGTTCTATTTCCTGGTATACAATAAGATTGCGAACTTAAATAGCTTTGACTTACCGATGATCCATCAACATGTGCAACACCAATGGGGGGTACTGGTTCCGGCTCCTCCCCATACATCCGCAAGTGGCGCATGATAATACGACGTTGATGTCGTACTTCTCGCTTGCAATGAGTGCAATGACAGTATAACCTCTCCGTAAGCCACTTCGTGCTCCCGGGCATTGGCGCATCATCGGACAACCTTCCACTCGTCCCTTCCATCTACACTTATAAAATCACAACATAAGCATGAAGAGGAGATATTGACAATTATAAAATAGCATGTTTGAGCTTCTCTTGAGGCCACATTAAAAAAGTGACAGTAAGCATCGCTATATAGCGACACTCTATTCCGTCGCTATATAGCGACGTTTTTAATTAAAAACGTCGCTATATAGCGACGCTGTGGGTTAAAACCCGAAACGCTAAACGTCGCGTGGCATTTTCTTCAAACTATTCCCTAATCTCTCAAGTAAGCAACCCAAAATCTCCTCCCACCTATTTTCGACGACCTCCCACCTATTCCAAGCAACCTCCCACTCTATTTTCCACTCCTCACCCTTCTCCTACCTCTTGTACTCCCTCTCTATCCTTTTCCCTCTTTGGTTTCTTGAAAGGAAGTTCTTCAAGAGGTGAGTTTATTTCAACAATGTAGGTTGTTTGTTTGTTAGCTTTAGTTTTGTGAGTGTTTCTTCTTATATTGCTAAACCTGTAAACTAGTTTTCATGCTTGTTTTGAAAGGATTGAAACAAAAAACGAGATTTCAAGAAAGAAACAAAACTCACCTCTTTTTTCTGTATTTCTCTTCCTTCTCTTTCTCCTTGTCTCCTCAATCTCCTCCTTTCCTTGTCTCCTCAATCTCCTCCCTTCAAGAAGTTGCTTTTGTAATCTCCTCCTTCCACTAGCATCTTATTTGAAAAAATGGGTTGTTTTCTCTCTTTTGTAGGGCCAGTCCACTACACCGAGCGGGACATACTTTTTCAGGTAAGTGCTTCCTCTTTTTTCCATTTATTATTTTTGTTATTTGCATTGGCCTGCAGCTAGCGCTGCAGTGATGGGCGTAGGAACCCTCTCTTCCCCTCCCACTCTTTCCTTCTTCCCCCTTCTCTTATTCTCCTTTTTCCCCCTTCTCTTTTTTCCCTCTTCTCTTATTCTCTCTTTCCCCCTTCTCTCTTTCCCCCTCATCTCTTTTCCCTTCTCTCTTTCCTTTCCCTCTTATTCTCTATTTCCTTTCCCTCTTATTCTCTTATGCTTATGCTTCTCTCATTCCCCCTTCTCTCTTTCCCCCTTCTCTATTTCCCCCTTCTCTCATTCGCATAAGCTCATGCTCATGCATGAGCATAAGCATGAGCTTATGCTTATGCTAATGCTTAAGCATAAGCATAAGCATAAGCATAAGCTCATGCTTATGCTCATGCATGAGCATGAGCTTATGCTTAAGTTTCCCCCTTCTTTATGCTTCTATTTCCGCATGAGCATAAGCATGAGCTTATGCTTAAGCATAAGCTTATGCTTATGCTCATGCATGAGCATGAGCTTATGCTTAAGTTTCCGCATAAGCTCATGCTTATGCATGAGCTTATGCGGAAATAGAGAATGAGAGAAGCATAAGCTCATTCTCTATTTCCGCATAAGCTCCTTCTCTTTTTCCGCATGAGCATGATCTTATGCTTAAGTTTCCGCATAAGCTCATGCTTATGCGTGAGCTTATGCGAAAATAGAGAATGAGAGAAGCTTATGCGGAAACTCATTCTCTATTTTCGCATAAGCTCCTTCTCTTTTTCCGCATGAGCATAAGCATGAGCTTATGCTTATGCAAGCATAAGCATAAGCTCAAGCTCATGCTTATGCTCATGCATGAGCATGAGCTTATGCTTAAGTTTCCGCATAAGCTTATGCTTATGCATGAGCTTATGCGGAAATAGAGAATGAGAGAAGCTTATGCGGAAACTCATTCTCTATTTCGGCATAAGCTCCTTCTCTTTTTCCGCATGAGCATAAGCATGAGCTTATGCTTATGCTTATGCTTATGCATAAGCATAAGCATAAGCTCATGCTTATGCTCATGCATGAGCATGAGCTTATGCTTAAGTTTCCCCCTCATGCATGAGCTTATGCTTAAGTTTCCCCCTTCTTTATGCTTCTATTTCCGCATGAGCATAAGCATGAGCTTATGCTTATGCTAGCATAAGCATAAGCATAAGCTTATGCTTATGCTCATGCATGAGCATGAGCTTATGCTTAAGTTTCCGCATAAGCTCATGCTCATGCATGAGCTTATGCGGAAATAGAGAATGAGAGAAGCATAAGCTCATTCTCTATTTCCGCATAAGCTCCTTCTCTTTTTCTGCATGAGCATAAGCATGAGCTTATGCTTATGCTTATGCTTAAGCATAAGCATAAGCATAAGCATAAGCTCATGCTTATGCTCATGCATGAGCATGAGCTTATGCTTAAGTTTCCACATAAGCTCATGCTTATGCGTGAGCTTATGCGGAAATAGAGAATGAGAGAAGCTTATGCGGAAACTCATTCTCTATTTCCGCATAAGCTCCTTCTCTTTTTCCGCATGAGCATAAGCATGAGCTTATGCTTATGCTTATGCTTATGCTCATGCATGAGCATGAGCTTATACTTAAGTTTCCGCATAAGCTCCTTCTCTTTTTCTGCATGAGCTTATGCTTATGCTTATGCTTATGCATAAGCATAAGCATAAGCATAAGCTCACGCTTATGCTCATGCATGAGCATGAGCTTATGCTTAAGTTGTCGCATAAGCTTATGCTTATGCATGAGCTTATGCTCTTTTTCCGCATGAGCATAAGCTCATGCTTATGCTCATGCGGAAAAAGAGAAGGAGCCTTAAGCATAAGCATAAGCATAAGCTCATGCTTATGCTCATGCATGAGCATGAGCTTCTGCTTAAGTTTCCGCATAAGCTCATGCTTATGCATGAGCTTATGCGGAAATAGAGAATGAGAGAAGCTTATGCGGAAACTCATTCTCCGCATAAGCTCCTTCTCTTTTTCCGCATGAGCATAAGCATGAGCTTAAGCATAAGCATAAGCATAAGCATAAGCTTATGCTTATGCTCATGCATGAGCATGAGCTTATGCTTAAGTTTCCGCATAAGCTCATGCTTATGCATGAGCTTATGCGGAAATAGAGAATGAGAGAAGCTTATGCGAAAACTCTTTCTCTATTTCCGCATAAGCTCCTTCTCTTTTTTCGCATGAGCTTATGCTTATGCTTATGCTTAAGTTTCCGCATAAGCTCATGCTTATGCATGAGCTTATGCGGAAATAGAGAATGAGAGAAGCTTATGCGGAAACTCATTCTCTATTTCCGTATAAGCTCCTTCTCTTTTTCCGCATGAGCATAAGCATGAGCTTATGCTTATGCTTATGCTTAAGCATATGCTTATGCTTATGCTTAAGCATATGCTTATGCTTATGCTCATGCATGAGCATGAGCTTATGCTTAAGTTTCCGCATAAGCTCATGCTTATGCATGAGCTTATGCGGAAATAGAGAATGAGAGAAGCTTATGCGGAAACTCATTCTCTATTTCCGCATAAGCTCCTTCTCTATTTCCGATGCTTATGCTTAAGCATAAGCATAAGCATAAGCTCATGCTTATGCTCATGCATGAGCATGAGCTTATGCTTAAGTTTTCGCATAAGCTCATGCTTATGCATGCTTATGCATGAGCTTATGCGGAAATAGAGAATGAGAGAAGCATAAGCTCATTCTCTATTTCCGCATAAGCTCATTCTCTATTTCCCCCTTCTCTCATTTCCCCCCTCTCTTTCTCTATTTCCGCATAAGCTCATGCTTATGCTTATGCGGAAATAGAGAAGGAGAGAAGCATAATAGAGAATGAGAGAAGCATAAGCATAAGCTTATGCTTCTCTCCTTCTCTATCCTGCTTCTCTCCTTCTCTATCCTGCATAAGCTCATTCTCTATTTCCGCATAAGCTTATGCTTATGCTTCTCTCATTCCCCCTCATCTCTTTCCCCTTCTCTATTTCCCCCTTCTCTCATTCTCTATTTTCTCATTCTCATTCTTTTCTTTCCTTTCCATCTTCTTTCCCTCTTTCATTTCCCTCTTCTTTCCTTTCCCTCTTCTTTCTTCTTGCCTATGCCTATGCCTATGCCTATGCTTATGTTTGTTTTTTTATTTTCTATTTTCGTGTTTGTGTCTATGTTAGACATGGGATCACGTTGCTCATCCGACGAGTATGGACAGCCTCGCAGGAGGAGAGCTCACGATCTATATGCTCCAGAGGACTTTGATTCCTCTCAGGCAACTACCCCAAGGACTACCCCTGGTCCGACTCCTCTCGGACCTCACACTACGACTACCCCTGGTCCGACTCCTCTCGGACCTCACACTACGACTACCCCTGGTCCTACCCCTGGTCCGACTCCTCTTCCACGTAGCACTGCCACTACCCCTCGGGGAACTCCTTTGCTAGCCGTGCATGGCTTTGTCGGGAGTCCCGACGAGTTTGTAGCGCAAATGAGCGATGAGGAGGCAACGAGATTCTTCTCTCTGCTCTCTCAAAGGACCTCAGCAATTCCTTCCCCTACACCGACGGGTGGACGTACTGCCCAGTCATCCCCTCGCGCCCCTTCGACCGCGGGATCATCACCTGCGCATGCCTCTCGCAAGGGAAGGAAGAGTAGGACGGGCGGCTCATGTTGTGCTGAGTCGGGAGATGTAGACGAGTCAGCACACTCACGCTCCTTTAGGTCTCCACTTGGTCCGGAGACACAGTATCAGTCAAGTCCCTTTCCCTCTCCTACTCCCACTGCTACTCCTCGCTCCGGAAGCGCTCGCGCAGCTTCCACTCCTTCAGACTCTGCTACCGTCAGTCCCCCTTACTCATCAGGGGATCTCTCCTATCAAATCACATCTGTCGAAGAGATAATAAAAGATAAAAAGGGCAAAGCAGTGATGGCCGCCATGAGGAGGTTGATGAGTCATCACTTCAAGAGCGGCATAAATACCGATTGGCGGTATCAAGATGCCCAAAAGAAGCAGGCGGTGATCGATGAGTTAAAACAAAGATACCCTAATCCGCCAAATGTGGAGTTTAATGACGATTATATGCGAGAGCGCATGGGTTTGGTCCTGAAGCATCGTAGATCAACCTTGCGTACTTCCATTACAAGAAATGTTCGAGGGTCAGAGGAGGGCTGCGAAGAGACGGCTGGACGTCGTAGGTACTTCGCACTTTGGTGCAGGCGGATGGTATGCGTTCGAGGCAACCGTGGTAAGTCTACTTCTTCCCATTTAATGTATTGTTCTATTTGTTTTACTTACATATTACATGCACTTTAGCTAACTCTAACTCTCGTAAATTGGATCCACAGCAAGTTGCGATGGGTCATCTTCCTACAGATGCAGAGACGCGACGCGCATTTCGGATAGGAACAAAGCCGTGGTTCATTGAGCAAGAGGCAATGGGAGCGACGGTCGATTGGGCTGAGGTGGCTGCTCGCACGGTATAAGTTTACTCCTACTCGTAATCTCACTTTTTAATTTAAGTTCCAATCTAATTTTTTATTTATATGGTTCACTCTTAGGGTCAAAGCTCAAGCGTCCCATCATCGGAGGCGAGCGATCAACAGGGCCAAGGATCGGACGTAGGTGGCGAGGACGAGGGAGAAGACGCAGGTGTCGAGGACCAAGGAACAGGCCAACAAGACGAAGATGATTCAGATTCGGATGAGTAGTGGTAGTAGCATTTTGTATATCCGCTCGTTTGAGCAATTTTGTATCGCCCTTTCGACAGGGTAATTTTGTTACAAACACTGTTGTATATGTCCGACATGTATATGCATTTGTTACTCATCATTTCACAAGAACAATTTTGTATCACCCTGCAAGTAAGGGAAATTTTGTTATAAAAAACTTTCTTTTATAATTACAAAAAAAAAAAAAGGATTAGTGGGGCTAAACAGGGCTCCTTTTGGCCCTGTTTAGCCCCACTAACCCTTTTTTTTTACTTCTGTTAATCGTCGCTATATAGCGACGTTTACCAGTGTCGCTATATAGCGACGATTAACAGTGTCGCTATATAGCGATGTTTGCATCGTCGCTATATAGTGACGTTTGCCAGTGTCGCTATATAGCGACGCTCCTTTTCCGACGCTTTTAGCGACACTTATAGCGACGTTTGCACCCGTGAAAAAAAAAAATTTTAATGTAAAAAGCGTCAGTATTTCCGTCGGAAAATGGCCTATGCCTTGTAGTGAACTGCATATTTGAATGAGTATTCCTTCTTCCTATAGTCCCAACCAAGATAGAGGGGGTAGTTTAAAAATGATCCTATCATGTCTTTACATACCCACATAGCCTTTCTTTTGTGCATGTAGGAGGAATGAAGACTAATTTAAAGTAATCAATAATACAATGGATGACTAGAACCAACTCACACCCATAGATTTTGAGCCAAAAGTATGAGCGTGATTGAATATTTGACCACATCTCTATCCTACTTGAGCCTATATTGAAATATAGGTTAGAAATAGGCCATTCTAGACTATAAAAGATAGGAATATATCAAGACAAAGGCTTAGATATGAACCTTCTCTTTGAGGTACTTGGTAACACACATTATAGAAATAAATCTAAAACTTTATTCGAGCTGTAGAACTCCACTCAAGAACGTTAACTCCTTAATATCTAAATGGAAAGCCTAAAACTCTATCGATAAGACTCTCCAAGGATTGGATTTTGACTTCAATGGAAGAAAATATGTCTACACAATTCCAAGCAATTATTATAGTTACATGTCAAAATCCCCCTCCCCTAAACCATCCTTGTGTTCATGGAGTGTTCATGTATAGAAATTAACTTTTAGCTATGTTTCTAATACTATTGTGAATTTATATTTTCATTTCTAACAATATTTCACTAAATTTATAGTTAGTATTGCATGAATGGAGAAGGAGGGGAGAGTCCTAACTCAAGGTCAAGGTCGAGTCAAGGTCGGTAAGTATACTATCTCCACCATGAGATTTCCACATCTTCTTTTCCAAAGGATCACTTCAGTACAGCTATATGTCAACGGTAGCCTCCAAATCATTGTTGACACTAGAAAAAGTCTACAAGGTCGCTTGAATGCCAAAAAAAGTGATCTAGAATGTTGATGTGCTCGAATGTAATAAGCTAAATTTCCATCCTGCTAGCCTTAGGCGGCCCACATAGCAGTAGGCAACTCCAAAAAAAAAAGGGTTTCTGGTTGCCAATTTTTCTTAGGGAATTGCCTCCCTCCGGCCTTTCACTAATAACATGATATCATTTTGTGAATTATGAGGCCTATTTCAAAAAAGAAAAAATTCAACGAACTTGAACATCTAAGGCTAGGTTCACACGACTCGGTGCCCATCGTGCAAAATGTGAAGGATTGTTGTCCTATGTGGACATCAGCAAGTGGAGCTACTGCTCACTGACATGAAAAAACTATGGGTGGCATATGGGGGCCTCCCACACTACCCGACGCGTGAGAAAATTTCCTACGAGATGCATTGAATGGTTCTCGAATCCTCGCCATCCATTGAGAATGATTTACATTAAAAAATCATCCCTCCTTGACATTTAACGGGAGCTTGACATTAATAAATAATTGCCAGGTAGTATGAACCGCCACACCCGACCTTTTCTTTTTCATCCTCCATGGGCGCCAGATCTTGTCAACCCGAAGCCCTTGCCTAAGTTTCAACATGTGTGTTGCTTGCTTATTTGTGCTACGTCTTATTTTTTGTTCTCAATTTTATCGACCCGGAGTTGATGAAGAGAAATATATATAGTTATTAATTAGATACCCGTGACCTTAAAGACAAGATTTTCTAAGATCCAACAACCTTGAAAGAATGTTCTAGAGCCACGGCGATTATAATAAAATAAAGGAAATTTTTGCATACATTGAAGTTCCCGTTCAACGCCTGCGTTAATATCTGAAGAGCTCTCCGCCACCATGAACGGATTTCAGAGCTCCCCACCATGAACGGATCTTGTCACATCTCTCTCAAATCGAATGTTGGCGTGCCAGCCCGATTAATTAATCTATCAGATATCCAATGGTAGCTGAAGCCATCCACTATGATCGATGAGCTTCCCACAAGGAACGATTCCGGCAGCAATGAGATTATTTCATATTCTACAGTTCAGCTTCCTGGCAATAGAGAATGTGTACTGTTTGATTGTAAGCTCGATTAGATGAGTTTTCACGTAGAATTTGTTTGTAATCGCATCAAAGAATTTTCACGTGGCTCAATCGACAGACGTTTGAATGATTTCTCAAACTATAGTATTCAACCAGACTTTTCTTACAATCAAAAGAACTTTCACATGATGATCAATCGTCACACATTAGAAGTTAGAACGATTTCTCAACTATATTATTCACCGAGACTTTTCTTAAAAAGTAGAATAAAGGATACGATCAGACATTAGAACGATTTCTCAGACTATAGTATTCACCCAGACTTTTCTTACAAAGAATTTTCACGCTGAATAATATATGATCATACTATCATGCGATTACAAAGAATTTTCACGTACTTAGAATCGGCAGACATTCGTTAACCTTGTCGCCCAGGAGACGGAAACATCAATACTACTGTTGCAATTATAATAAACGTGGCTGCATCTACGTAGATTTCATCTCCCTGCCTGTTCTTTGCAAAACTCCAATTTCCCATAGCTTCGTTCAATTCGTCGCCCACCTGGCCGTCACCCATAGCCTCACGGCCGGCCCTGCATCTTCGGACGAGATGCAGTTCGATGCACAATCTGCTGGGCACATGAATAGCCATAGCCAACGCCGCCAGTATAATTTTTTCCCCCTCTATCGGATTCGCTGTTTCCCTGGTATATTGTATCCCCGTTCAATAGCATAAGAGCTGGCATTTTATGTTCCCATCCATTCTCATAAGCAGTCTAGAATCTTCATTTTCATACACTATTAAGAATGTGCCAGTTAAATCTGCGCACATATAACTGAGGAGCCCTTGCTCTGAGATCGCTCTGAGATCAATTCGAAAGAACCACCGTTACCGTCTTTGAGCAACCCAACGGACAAACAGACAATTCGTTTACCTCAGTCTGAAGATTTAGTATCCAGCCTCCAGCCACCACATTTCGGAGACTAGAGATAAAATTCTTCATAATCTTCAACCAATTAAAGCTACACTCCAATTCGCAGTCATGCCAACAGACCCTAGTGCAATGAGAATGCCAAAAGAATCCGCAGAAGCAGCGGATCCTGCAACGAGACTGTCAAAAGAATCAGAATCAGCATCAGACGTCCTTTCGGTTTCGCTCCCGGAATCGGGCGACAACCAGCTGGAACTTCTGAGAAGATACAAAGAAGTAGGTACTTCTGACGGTCCAAAGCCCGAATTAGAGAGTTGCAAAATCAAGGAGTCTCATGAGCAGATTACGAATACTGCAACGGATTCAAAAAACAAATCCAATAGAGTGGTGTCGTATTGGAAATTATACTGGTGTGCTGAAAAGATTGACTACGTCCTGATCACAGTGGGTGCATTGAGCGCACTCTTACACGGGATGGTTGTGCCTTTCAACTGGCTCTTATTCGGCAGTGTTATCAATGTTCTCGGAATTTATCAAAACGAACCTCGGGAGGTATACCATCAATTGTCGAAGGTAATGTACGCTGGCTTTTCTTTTTATCCGCCTCTACAGTCTTGTATTGGTGAATATTGGAATTGGATAGAGTTCCTCACAGGAATTGGATATATAGAATGAACGTATACTCTTCTCCTTGTCTTTGTCTCGCAGTTGTGCGGGTATCTCTCGATAATCGCATTCGCGAGCTTCTGGCTTTCGTGGCTCGGTAAGGCAATCTTCCTGCTTTTGAACCGGAATGCATTCGTGACATAATTTTGAATCTATCCAATTCCTGTGAGGAACGGCTCAATGGACGCCTAGAATCGATTCTTTCGCGGATTCAGTTTCTCGATACATCGAAATCCAGGAATACCACACATACACTGCAGCTCACTAGACAATGTTACAATAGTTTATGAGCTGTTCGTGAAATTTTCAAGCTCATCGCAGCTTTCGAGTGATAAGGTTGGCTGAATTTGCACAATTTACTGGTTTGGAAATCTCAATCTTGGGAGAAAAACCATATATTAAAGCGATTCTGCAGCAGGACGATGTTTGAGCCAAGCATGGTCGTCCTGTACCACTCGAAAGCTACCACGAGTTGCATCTAGATGTGTACTTGTCCTAAAGCTGCGCTATACGTTCCGTATTCCTGCATATCGAGAAACAGTGCGCAGTGGGGTCGATGGGAACTCGCGTGACCCAGCACCCGAAATATACATATTTGCATGCGCAATTCTCGTCATAAAATAGTTTTAGTTTAATTTGAAACTGCTTCCAAATCGTAAGCATTCATTGTAACAATTGGAACCTGGCAGAGGTGTCGTGCTGGATCCACACAGCCGAGCGGCAGTCGACTCGGATGCGTTCTCGATATCTAGAGGCGGTGCTGTCGCAAGACATGGCATTCTTCGACACGGAGGCCACAACCGCAGACCTGCTCACCAGCATTGTAACGGATCCTCAGCATGTTCAAGATGCAATCGGAGAACGGGTAAGACTGCAGCAACTCCTTTCCTTGTACTCAATTTGCATTCCCTTGTTTCACATCTTGCAGCAATCCTCTACACTCCCGTCAGCGAGAGTCTTTGGATTAGAAAAACAAAGGCAAAGATTCTTGAAAATTTTATGATTCTTCGGCATTATATCGCTTGAGTGATTTTTTGATTGTCGGCAATAATCCCCGGGGCAATAGTCTTTGCATTACCAAAGAAAAACAAAGGCAAAGAAAATAATAATATGATGCTTCGGCATTATATCGACTGACTGACTGATTGTCTGCATGTGTGTGCAATGTGTGTATAAATATGCGTGTGTGAGTGCGCATCTATGTGCACGCTTGATTGTGTGTTTTTTCGCATTTTAAAACTAGATCCGGGCAGGTAGTCGTATTGACATAGAATATGTTTTATTTAAGTTTTGTAATTTTAGAGTATAACGACATGTTTTGCTTTTAGAAAATTAGATTAGCACATAGCTCTAAAAATTACATTAGCACATAGCAATTTGCATTTGGCACATAGCACTTTGCATTTCAACACATAGTACTTTATATTTTGAAAATAGTACTTTGCATTTACCCCATGATCACACATTTATGTGGGGGAGGAGTTGCCACACTTCTTTTTCAAAATTATGGGACCAAGGAATCTATCCTTCTTTGTGTTCATTTCAATTTGCATTTTCCATAAAGCAATTTGAATTTTGCTCATAGCAATTTGAATTTTGCATTTATCACTTTGCATTTGGCTTATAGTGCTTTGCATTTAACACATAACCACACACTTGTGTAGAGGAATAGTTGGCACACTTTCTCTCAAAAAATTATAAGACCAAGGAACATGCTTTTCCTTGGGTTCATATAGATTTGTATTTAGTACATAGCAATTTTAATTTCAATTTGCATTTTTCACAAAGTAATTTGAAGTTTGCACATAGCAATTTGAATTTGGCATATAGCACTTTGCATTTGGCTTATAGTACTTTACATTTAGCACATAACCACACATATATGTGGGGGGAGAGTTGGCACACTTTCTCTCCAAAATTTAAAGACCAAGGAACGTGCCCTTCCTTGGGTTCATATCGATTTGTATCTAGCACATAGCAATTTGCATTTTGCACAAAGCAATTTGAATTTTGCACATAGCGATTTGAATTCGGCATATAGCTCTTTGCATTTGGCTTATAGTACTTACTTTGCATTTACACATAACCACACATTTGTGGGGGGGGCAAGTTAGCACACATTTGTGTGGGGGTAGTTATGGACGTGAATATGTCTGCCCTTACCTACATCCATGGATCATACTCTCACAAAAAGTTAGTAGATTATACAACTGATTTCGAAATATCTTCGAAGATGATAAGGAAAGGTTGTAGGAGTGATCCTTGGGTATGGAAAAGAATCTTGAAAGACCAATTGCAGTGTGATTCGATACATCATGTTCATCATGTATATCGTCCGATATTCTAAGAACTCTAGGCAATTCATTGAATTTTGTGAGTGTTTCAACATCCCAGCTGTGGGTTGATAGTGTCTTTTGTTTGTTCAAGAAGAGGAGGAAACATCTCGTGGAAAAAAGACTCAAAACGATTTGATAAGCCAGGATCAGAATTAAGGAACTGCAGAACATCAAGGATAAAGAATCGTTGTAATTCATTAGCTATCCACTGCATGATGCGGATTTTTCCTCATCTTCTTCACAATCCTCACCTTGCTTAGGTAGTCACCTCTTCTTCCTACCATCTCCAAATGATTTCTTCTCACCCTGTTGCATCAATTGGGAAAGGAAAGCATGACTTTGCATTGCCCTGGCAAAAATGTCATCATTTGTTGTTGCCTCTACTCTGTTGATTGCTAGTTGTAGTGATGCCAAAATTGCGTTGCGAGTTCAAGGATTCCTCTCATGGAGCGCCCATGCTCACCCTACTCTACTGTACTATTCTACATTACTCTTTCTTCATAGTCCCTTCCTTCTCGTAGTTGTCGCTTCTTCTCATTCCTGCATTACTTCTTTTGCTTCCTTGAATTTGCAGGATTCAGTTTTAGAAATAGAGAGGATGATTGAGGAGGCAGAGGCCCACATGTATTCGTAGGATTCAGTTTTAGAAATAGAGAGGATGATTGAGGAGGCACACGCCCACATGTATTTTTGCTTATAGTTGGAAGTCCAAGGTCCCAGGCCCCCCTGTCAGGTCAGACTGCATTGGCAACAGACAGGTCCAGATCACGGTTTAAGGCCAAATCAATGAGAGAGTCAGGTTGCGAATTGTCGTCCAACTTGATAAAGGATTGTGAAACTTCTCTCTACGATGAGTTCGAACTGTGTAGCCTTTCAAAACACATGGCTCAGCTCGTTCAAAAATTGGAAAAAAAGCTTCATCAGAGAAGTCCCCCCAGGTCGATAAAATGAAACAGTGTGACTATGGCCGTTCTTTCTCAAATCTCTCGAATCCCTAGCGCTTCGGCCAATGCACTACACATGTGAAAGTAGACACTATGATGGGCCAAACTAATGATACTTTGCCGAACCTATTGGAGACAAATGCTATAATTCTCTCAGAACAGCGCATGCCCAAGTCGAAGAGGTCAATTATCAGGCGACCATTTTCTGCCGTTCAAAACCTTAGTCGAAAGATTTTGAGATCGAGTAGAGACCCGGATTCAACCAGAACTGGAGATGAGAAAGATAAAAGTCCACTGAAAGTTCAAAAGGAAGAAAATTTTACTTCAAGAAATCGGAAATTTTGTACCTATACGATTGCAGGAGGATCTGTAGACTGTAAAAAAGATGTGGCTATGCTTCTCATGAGTGACTTCATGCGGGTTGGCGTTGGCAATGAAGAGCCTAAGCAAAAAAAAGGCAAGATGAGTGTAAAGTTGATCAAAGTGAAGAGAGAAACAAAAGGCAAACTCTCGCAAACTCCTGTATCCCGATTCCTCAATTCCCCATTTCATCAAATGTGATAAAACGTCCTTTACCTTTGGGGAGCCTCGTATGTCCTCTGTCAACTCTCCTGCGTAGCATCAAGGACAAACTTGTTCATAGTCTCGAGATCATATATTCATGCAGCAATTCCAATTCCCAATCTAGAAATGCAAGCATGGTGTCTTCGTAGCTCCACTCTTCTTGAAAGTCATACGCATGAATCCAATTAAACTAGATATCTTCTCCGTGCCTCTCTCCGATACGAGAGTTTTCATCCTCATGAAGAAATGATCTGTAGCATTCAGTAAGATTGCTAAATAATCTTTGAAAATTGAACCCCAGGTCTGACCTTGCTTCATCGTTCCTTCACAGATTGAAAAAATCCATGTGGTGTAAGTATGATGAGTCAGATATCTACTGGAAGATAAGGCACGAAAGTTAGCCATGCCATGGAGAAGCACCAGAGCCAGTTGACAGTACTTGCTTACATGCCAAATAGAGGAGACAGAATTGTTTACTAGACAGGGAGGAAAAAAACCAGGGGAATTAGAAACAACCAAGTGATTGCTAGAAAGGCTACAAGAAATTCTTTCACAACCCTGGCTCACTAGGAGACATTGTCAATCTCTAATTCCTCCACATTCATCGAACCCATCGGCAAATTAGCAGCCTCACAGGCTACTTCTTGTGAAAGCTACCCTTCATTCTTTGGATTTTCTACAATAGCAGCTTCTTGGATGAGATCTTGACCAGCGGTAATGACATCACGGCCATCGACAACTTCTTTTGAGTCCTCGAGAGAAGCTTCATCATCTTCTTTGCCTAAATCAAGCGAACTTTTTCATCCTCTCCTTTTGAATCTTGGTCTTCTAGGAGAGAAGGTTCATCATCTTCTTTGCCTAAATCAAGCAAACTTTGTCATCCTCTCCTTATGAATCTTGATCTTCTAGGTTGGCCTTACTGCTTTCCAACACCACGACGGCTTCCCTAGACTTCTCAGACATTTCCTCGATTGCCGCATGCATTCCTTCTTCTCATCTCCTTG